>NC_133577.1:49691453-49894835 GCF_964106895.1 Numenius arquata
ACTACAGGCACAGGAGATGAGAATGTTCTAGATGTTGTCTTAATGAAAAGATCTTTCATGTGTGTAATTAAACATAATATATGTTATTATGGCTACATAGCTTATATAAGGAGAGAACGTTTTCTATGTTGTTTACTGATATGCAGCGAGTGCAAAAAAGCTGACAAGAGCCTCAGCAGCAATTCAAAGAACATCAATGTATTTGTCATGGTAAAAACAGCAGCGAAACAGCGTGGGCAGTGGGGAGGGGATGCTTAGCTCCTATTTTCAGTTCTGATGCTGCAATAGCGTCTGGTGATGCTAAATATTATCACACCACTGGCTGTGGGGCAGGGTCTCATGCTGGGTGGCTTTCTCTCGGAGCCAGGATGGCTCGCTCTACACCAAGGGCTCTGCAGGGTTTTGTGGCCATAAGGTAAGAGAAAACTCGTCTTCACTCAGGCAGTAAATTGTAACTGAGTCTTTCAATCAGGTGTTGAAAGTAGTGCCAGAAGCCAAATTTGGGACAACTCAGAATTCCTTTGGATGTAAAAATTTGTCTCCAACTTCTATCATCTTCCTGCCCTGAAAAAATGTAGCATTTAATAACGTCTCTCTTGTGCAGGTGTCTGCTGGTGTCTCTCCTTATCAACTGAGGAAAGGAAAAATAAGATAAACAAGTAGTTTCTGAAAAAGTAGGACTTGGGGCTGCAGTTTGGTCCAGCCTCTAACATTTTGGGAGGAAACCAGGGCAAAGCAGCACGTGGATGCGAATAGAGTAGCAGGGAGGAGTCCACTGTCAGCTCTCCCGTTCGCTCCCAGGGAGAGCCTGGAAGTTTCTCCTCTCCCAGGTCTGATGTCTGTGGGTTTGAGGTTGCAACAGACTTTCCTTGTATTGTGTAAAAAACGTGGCTCTGAAAAGAATAGGCTCACACTTGCGAAAATATTTTCATAGGTGTTTTTGTTTGTTTGTTTGTTTGTTTGTTCTCTATCCTTGGGAATTTCTAACTCCTTACATTTGGTTCATGTCCTTTGTGAAGATTACTCGGCTGAAAAAATACCGTGTGACTTTTGCGATCAAGGGAAATGAATCGCCACAGCTGAAATTTTGAACAGTGAATATGAAGTTTGCAGAGTAACTCTGTCACCAACACCAAACACGCACAAACCAAAGTATCCAACAGAGCAATTCGGGAAGGCTGACATCTGAGTGGTGGCACGATGCCAACAAAAGTATGGAAAAAAATATCCCAACAAAACCTGCTCTTTTCCATGATTTGTTTGATGGCTTCTAATAATGTTAAATATTATTCTGATGTGAAAAAAATTCATGTCCGATGTCTTAGGGGTATTATTCGGTTACATTGCTACTTCTGGATCACTCATATGTAAGAACCGGGAAATAAAAAGGGGGCTCAACCACAGCAGATGCTTTCATTGCATGAGTAAGGAGTAAAGCAGCACTGTTGTGAAGCAGGTCCAACTTCCATCAAGTTTACTGGTGCTAAGGAAACCCAGCAAGAGTCTGGGTGTGTGATGGACAAGTATTTTTAACAAACTAGTCAGTGCAATGTATTCTCTCGTTCCAGTGCAACTTTAATTTCTAACGGTAATCTGAGAGGGTTTGGCCACTCGTTACCTTGCTGTGCTAGATACTGCTGATGGATTAGCCAAAACCTGTTTGCAAAAATGACACTTCTGTGAAATTCAAATCTGTCTTGTGATATTTATATGCCAAAGTGCCAGAGCTTTTGTGAAGTGCTAATATGCTTCTATATTTATGGAGGGTTTCTCCATTGAGACTGTGAGCCTACATAGCCTTCTGCAGGCAGGCAGCAGTGCCCCACATCCACGGGAGGTTCAGATAAAACTCAGTGCCTTCCCAGAATCCGTGCTGAGACGCAGAGGATACCAGCGTGGGCTTGGCTGGATGGTTTCTGATCCCCTCCGACTGCAGGGGAACAGGCTGCCCAGGGAAGTGGTGGAATCGCCATCCCTGGAGGTATTCAAAAGACGGGTAGACGTGGTGCTGAGGGACATGGTTTAGTGACGGTTTTGTAGGTGTTAGGTTGATGGTTGGACTCAATGATCTTAAAGGTCCCTTCCAACCTGGACAATTCTATGATTCTATGAAAAGGCACTTGCCCTTGGGTGCACACATCTGGGCAGGTCAACCCTCTCTGGATTCCTCTGTGTAATGGGATGAATAGTCTCATCCCTGTTTTAGCCTATTTCCTCTCAAACCTATTTAGAAATTCCCCTCTTGGACCACTTTGGGCATCCTCTTTATCTGCTTGCAAGACTGATGACATACACCAGAGCAGGTTCAGAGAAGATCTGCTACGATGATGAAGGGAAGTGAAAATGTGTCAGACAAGGAAAGATAAAAAGCATGGCTTGCTCAGTCTAGCAGAACAGGGATGAGAGGAGACGTGATTTGAAGAAATCAGGTAAACAAACATCTCGGAGAGGGCAGAGCTCTTCGGTTTCAAGCAAGTCCAGGCAGAGGTGAGAGCAGAACTTGTGTCTCCAGCTATGGTTCAGCACTCATGTGTCACACAACCCACCTTTCCCTGCCACGTGAACTGCAGTCACTGTTTTTCCAGCCAAGTCAAGCCAGTAACAGGTTGGCTCCAGAAAACATGAAGTGCAAGTTTAATACAATCTCCAAACAAAGTTCTGCAATTTTTTTCTGGACGCTTGTATTATTTACAGTCATTCTCCTCCTCAAACATATTTGCATTTCTGTGAAATGGAAGGGTGTTATTTTAAAATCATATCATCATTCAGAAGAAAGTAATTCAAGAGTATGTTGCAGAGATATCATCAGTCGGTAGAGATGGAGGAAGCTGAGAGGGCACAAACCCTTTCCAGTAAGTGATTTTTTTTTCCCACTCACTGAAGAGCACATGGGACAAAAAAGGTTTGCTGATCAGTTGGACAGGCCCCAGAAATTTATCACCCTTGGCTGCAGATTTCATCTCTTGGGGCATTTTATGACTAGAGGTTTGATGCCCCTAAGACAAGTGGGACTTTAAATTCAGCAGCTAGCTCAACACACAGCATTTCCTTTTACAGGGACAAGTTCTGGAGCTCTTTCAGTCCTCAGAAGTGCAGCAGGTTTTTCTGCATTCCTGCCATGTTTCTGCTGGGAAACATTTGTCATGTGGAGTCCCACCACCTCCGGTGCAAAGCCAAATCCCAAACCCTTCTGGGAGTGAAGTCTGACCAGCGAGCACCATGCTGCTCTACATCTTTCTGAAGCAGACAACAGCTTCTAGATACCCATGGGAAGGAGCAGGAACTTCTCCATCCCTGTGTGCTTGTCCTAAATACATGCAATTAGGTAATGGTAGGTAGGTGTGGGCAGGGTTATCACCAGGAAAGCTGTGGGGGTGGAATAGGGAATGGACCTTGAGCTGGTACTGCTGAAATGTCTCAGCTGAAACCACAGACAGTGATTTGCTGCGTTGCTTATCTTGATGCATCTGTATGAAGGGAAAATAGCATTCCCTGGTAGAACCACAGGGTTTGTAGCCTGACAGGGTGCAGCACCCTACACTGACAGACCTATCCAAGGGCTTTTTCTATCAGCTCAGGGAGGATAAACTCTGCAATGCCATGTGCTGCGTGCAGACGACTGAATACTGCAGAAATACGAGGTGATTTCCAGGTGACAATAAATGTGAATTATGATAGAAGAAGAAGGGAATACTTTATCTTTCACTACCATTTGAAACCCCAAAATATTTACTAAAATCAAGCCTTTTCCCAAGAATTCTCCAGCTAAGCCTTGCTCAGGAAGCTTTTGAGGGATATGATGGTCTGTTTTAAAATTACTTCTATGGTAATAAAAGTGCCATGAAAGACATCCTAAGTGATTCCTTGAGAAGCAGAAAAACTACAACAGGAAGAGAGCTCAGGATTCATCAGAAAAGTTGTAGAACCTTGCAACATCAAACAAAAATATTCTGCTTTCAACCCTTGCCTCCACCTCCCCCTGGCAAAAGAAAATTAAGTTAATCTTAGACCATGGTCTTTGTTCCTGGGAGGTAACCAGGTAAGAAAGGGTAAATGAAAAACTGAAGCAGGTCTGTGGAGTTAGCGATGCCTACCACACACAAGGTATCCGGGATATTCTTGAATTAAGTACAGTAGTGCTGTGACCATACTCCAGCTGATTCGATGTAGGAGTCTCAATAATCACCTCCCCTTCTCTCCTGAAGCCACCTCTCAGTCCCTCCCAAGGCAGCTGAAGTAGTCATGCAAATGCTAAATGACCTCTGACAGTAGTATCACCATAATAATACCGTGTCCATTTTTGGACCCCTCGCTACAAGAAAGACATTGAGGTGCTGGAGCGGGTCCAGAGAAGGGCAATGAAGCTGGTGAGGGGTCTGGAGAACAAGTCTTGTGAGGAGCGGCTGAGGGAGCTGGGGTTGTTCAGCCTGGAGAAAAGGAAGCTGAGGGGAGACCTTCTCATTCTCTACAACTCCCTGAAAGGAGGGTGTAGAGAGGTAGGGCTCGGTCTCTTCTCCCAAGTCACAGGCAATAGGACAAGAGGAAATGGCCTCAAGTTGCACCAGGGGAGGTTTAGATTGGATATTAGGAAAAATTTTCACACTGAAAGGGTTATTAAGCATTGGAATGGGCTGCCCAGGGAAGTGGTGGAGTCACCATCCCTGGCAGTATTTAAAAGATGGGTAGACGTAGTGCTTAGAGATATGGTTTAGTGATGGTTTTTGTCAGTGTTAGGTTGATGGTTGGACTTGATGATCTGAAAGGTCCCTTCCAACCCAGGCAATTCTATGATTCTATAATAACAACAGTGGGTATTAATGCAGATTCTTCTGCGTCAATTTGATAGGGATGCGTTGCCTAACCGTTAGTCAGCTAAGGATGACTGGCAAAAAAAACTTATGACTCAAGACAAATTAACCAAGTTGAGAAGAAGAAATGAGTGTGTGATTCCTGGTCCTGATAAAATGGTCTGGTGGTGATGCCATTTGGCTGGAAGGTTTATAGGTTCCAAATTTGATACAGTACTTCTGTTGTTTGCCAGGAAGATGATAATCGGGGACAGTTAATAAAACTTAGGATGTAACTATTTATCTCTTTGCTATATGACTCCAAGAATGAAATGTGTCAGCAAATGTGGTATGACATTATCTGTTGCCCTTTATTCTTTATATAGAAATTAGATTGATCAATGTATCTTTCTAAAAAAAAATAATTAATGCACATGATTATGTGAATGTAAATATTAAGCTTGTCCTAAGATGTGGACAATTGGTGGGTACTGACTATTTAGAAGCTCTGAACAGATATTATGGATATTCTGGAAATATTAGCTGTTTATAACCTTCTTTCTACCTGATTGAATTTATAGTTCTTGGACTTAACTGTTGTCTAAAGAGAAGGAAGCTCTTCAACTTTCTCTTTTCACCTCTCCGTACAAGCCAGACATGCTCTTCCCTCTGTCACAGCCTGCAAACAGATCGTTCCTTCCGTGCTACATCGTATTTTTGCTGACTGACGTTTCCACCCCATTTTGACCTTACACCCTGGTGGCTGTAACTCCATATCTTTTTTTAGCATCACTTTTGCTGACAGCAGACACCCAATGGAAATCTTTCTCTTAATTCTGTGATTTTTCTGCCTTCGATGATCTCTGCCTATGGAGGAAACTGGACTTTTATTTCTGTGCTTCTGTGGGAGCTGAGGTGAAGATTAGTTTCAGCAAACCACCCTAACAGCTTATTACTTTTATTCCTCCTACATGATCTCTCTTCTTATATAAGGGATGCATTTCCAACTAGCGCAGTCAGTGTTCCCAAGAGAGCCTCTTTTCTCCCTCACCTCGACATGATCAAGGTGGGGTTGAGTCCACCAAGGGCTATGCTGGCCCTATGGGACCCACCATCAACAAACACAAAGCACGTGGGGAAGAGGACAAGTGGCTGGGAAGGAAAGTGGGTGACACACAAGGCAGAGGCATGGCAGCATCAGCCTGTTATCCAGTAGGGGAGCTTAAATTAACCATGAGACCACAGGATTAGAACCAAGACATCATTAAAAGTGTTGAAGTTCAATGAATCTTCTCATGATTTGACTTCCCCTATCCTCAAAATGTTCAAAACTACAGGACACAGCAAAAAACTACTTCCAGTATTTCCCCTTTTTCTTTTCTAACATAGAACCATAGAATGGTTAGAGTTGGAAGGGACCTTAAAGATCATGGAGTTCCAACCCCCCTGCCATGGGCAGGGACACCTCCCACCAGACCAGGTTGCTCAAAGCCCCATCCAGCCTGGTCTTGAACACCTCCAGGGATGGGGCAGCCACAGCTTCTCTGGGCAACCTGTTCCAGTGTCTCACCACCCTCACAGGAAAGGATTTCTTCCCGAGATCTAATCTAAATCTCCCCTCTTTCAGTTTAAAAGTGTTACCCCATCTTCCTATCACTCCACTCCCTGATCAAGTGCCCCTCCCCATCTCTCTTGTAGCCCCTTTAGGGACTGGAAGGAGCTATAAGGTCTCTCGGAGCCTTCTCTTCTCCAGGTTGAACAACCCCAACTCTCAGCCTGGGAGAGTTCCAAAAGATCTTTGGTACTGGTCCCATGAAGATAGGAATACACTCATAGATATTTGATGATACAGATATTGACCTTTGTGCCTCTGCCTTGGCATTAGCATGACTTTACTGTTGTGAGTTGACCTCAGCAAGGGCCAGCTGCAAGTACAGCCACAAGGAATAACGCAGAGGTGAGAAATGACAAGACAAACTGCAAAATAGATGAATGTGCCCAGTGGTGCTATCACCAATCACTTCAGCTTCTCAACCTTGGCATTTGCAAAGATTCCATTGGAGTACGTGTAGCCTTGTAATTCACTGTTATCTTTACTACATGCAGGCTTTTAGATGTAGAAATACAGACTGATGAAAACCAGTGTGTTTTTCTCTCTGCAGCATTCCCAGTTTCTCGATGCTTTCAGAATCTGCCACAGTCGGTAAAGTTTCCCCTCTCTGTTAAACATACGTCTCACCTCAAAGTTGCTTCCACAGAGTCTTCTCACCTCTGGTGAATTCTTCCCTGTGCTTCTGAAAGAGCAATGCCCACATTTTGTCCTCTCTACCTGGAGTTAGGTCTCATGCCAGTGTCATGTAGCCAAAGGCAGAAGTGGAACCCAGGTCCGATATTCGCATTAGAGACGGACCCAGACTTAGTATGTACAAAAGGTCCATTTCATTGAAGCATACACCTTTTTAGGAAAAAATAATTTATATTTCTGGTGGAAAACTCTGTCAAGGGATTGGTTGATAAGCTGTTAATGAAATTCCAAACCAGCAAACACAGCCACCAAATAAACCTTGAGGAAGTGGTGGTTTATTTTAGGAATCAGAAATAGTGTATTGCTCAGAGGAAGATGGATTAGATAATTGCATCAGAAAAAAATAGGAACTTGCACTAAAGAATCAGTAGCAAGAATGGAATTTTTTACCTTATTTTCAATTAATCATGTTAATCATGGAGAAAAAAAACATCACATTTTAGCTTCCCTTGAGTGGGCTTCATTCATAAAAGACCTTTCAAAAATGACTAAGAAAGAAAAGAAAGCTGACAATGAAACTGGCCAGTTGACTAGAATCGATTCACACATGGTGTGTCAGGATGCGGACGGCATCCTAAAATGTTGACGAACCAACATTTTGGTTGAATGTGTCTATATTGCAGTTATATAAATAAAAAATAGAAAAAATAACTTAAATTATTTCTGGTAATTAAATATCAGGAATGAATAGAAGAGCTTGGTAAAGAGTCAACTTGAATAAGCAAGGCGGTTTTCCCATTCAAAAGCAATATCCTTCAGAAAAAAAATTCATCCTCTTCTAAGAATTCCCTCCCATGATTAGAATACTTTTGGTTAATGGAGGCTTTTGCAAGTGATGAGTAAAGCTTTTCAAGTAACTTCATAAAAAATGAGTGAAGCTTCTTTTGCAATAACTTAAAAATGCCAGGACTTACCAGTGTTTTTCAAGGGGAAATTGAGTCAATAAAGCCTGGACTTCCTTTTTGTCCTGCCAGGAGCTGTTATTAAATGCCTTCAGTAGAGATAACAGCACCAGCCCCTGATGCTAGTTGTACTGAAGCAGTGATGGTATCTTGCAGAGTATCACTGCTGTGCTGAACACGATAGTCGACAGATACGAATGACACACTTTCCAGCAGTATCTTTCATTAGAACAACTGGGTCAAAGCAGAAAACACTGTTAAACGCTGCCTTGGTGGAACATTTATAACAAGTCACTGATGTGCAGCTGTTAGCCCAACACTGGCAGCACTGCCATGAAGAATTTGGCAGCTGTGACAAGGCGCACTTGAACTCTGTAGTATCTCCCTGGCAGCTGTTAAATTCTTTTCCACCTTGTCCTACCTTTGTCCAAATCCTCCACTTGATTTCACACAAAAAAAAGGGGCATAGTGTGCTCCCTGTTGTTGCCCCTGCCTGAAGTCCAAATATTTCCCCAGGGATGGTAACTCAACCGCTTCTCTGGGCAGCCAGTTCCAATGTTTGACAATCCTTTCAGTGAAGAAATTTTTCCTAATATCCAATCTAAACCTCCCCTGGCACAACCTGAGGCTGTTTCCCCTTGTCCCATCGCCTGTGACTTGGGAGAAGAGACCGACCCCCACCTCTCTACAACCTCCTTTCAGGGAGTTGTAGAGAGTGATAAGGTCTCCCCTCAACCTCCTTTTCTCCAGGCTGAACAACCCCAGCTCCCTCAGAGCTCCTCATAAGACTTGTTCTCCAGACCCCTCACCAGCTTCCTTGCCCTTCTCTGGACACGCTCCAGCACCTCAACGTCTTTCTTGTAGTGAGGACCCCCAAACTGGACACAGTATTTGAGTATTCCAGTCCAGCAAGAACCAGCGCTTTCTCAGCGGGTACCCCCTGCTCCTGCAACCACAAGGACTATTTGCATTCACCCCAAGATCCTGAAGACAATGGGCAGCTGGGACAGGCTTGCACAATGCCTGGCTCCAATGCCTCCTACCGTCCCCATTGCCACTTGACCAAAAGCAGGAAGCGGATGATGAAGAGCTGATCTAAGGAAGAAGGGGCAGCCATTTAGCTCACAAAGTTGCAGCTGCTTTTGGTGGAAGATGCTCAGCTAAGGCAGTCAGTCTGGTCTGCGGTTTATAAATATGGGAGTCCTTATATATAGCAAGCTGCCTGGTCGTGATGTCTGCAGCAGCTTCTGGTGGGGTAGGAGATCGGCTCCCAGGCTGATAGACAGCAACTTGTCTGTCATTCATAATAAATAACAAAACTAGTATTTCCTTGTGCTTCTGGTAACAGCTCTGTTAACAGATGAAGACATTTGGAAAAATTTATATTCAGCCCTGGCAGTCAGTGCCTTTTAAATAATCTGGTCTGCTTCCATTCCTTTAAATAAACTTGCATTATTCATAGATGTAACACCAATCCCATGACTTAAGTGCTATCATATACTGGAATTAAATCATAATAATTCAGTTCTGGGAGCTCGTGGTTTAGCTGAGACTTGAAAGGACTTGGTAATGCTTGCCTTTGTCACCTCCCAGCAGCACCAAAATACATCTGGGCATGGAGCCACCAGAGTTAAGAAAATAGCAGCTAGCACAGAATTTTGCTGTATAAGCTACTATGAGTTCCTTATTAAACTGTCTACCACAGAATATTTTAGATTATCTTCCATATCTTTGAAATCATCAATGATCCAGCCCTAGAAACATAAAACATAACCTGAAGGATGATCATCGTGCTTGACCACTTCATTCCTCAGGCACAGCGGATCGCTTTTCAGCAGGTACAAAACTCACTGGTACAGAGTCAAGCTTTTCCTTGGAGACCGTTCCATGGCTGCAAAACAGATTTGTGCAAAAATTAAGCGCCATCTGAAATTCAGTATGCTCTATTCAGAAAGCAAGGTGTTCTTCAAGGTGATTTTTTTCTAATAAAAACATACATCACAGTAAAAAAAAATCTCTATACAGGGTATCACCAACGAAAACACGGTGTGTGCATTTTTAAGGAAGGAAATAACTACATGGGACAAAACAGTATCGAAGGGCTGAAGTACTGGTAATTACTACCAGTGGCATAAAAACCCAAAACAAAATAGAATGGGTGACACCCAAACTTTTCATGCCTGTCCTTGTTTTCCTCCTCAGAACTCTTCTGTTGTGTGGATGTAGAAAAGGGCATCACTCTGATGCTTCTCTTGTTTATTCCATGCATCAGACATACTCTGTTTAGTATATACATGATTCACCTTTAAATTTTTTTTCCTATCCAAGTTATGGATGCTGTGGACGCCGGCCATGCATTCAGAAAAATGGGACGCAGACTAAGCCAGCTGGTACTTCAGGAGAGACTCCTGGGTTGTTGGACAAAACCTAGCTCATGCAGAACTTCATTTTTCTACACAAAACATAGCTCATGGTAGTACTGGTATACGCAGTTGTTTGGCGAAGAAGAAGAAAACATTTCTTCTGCCTTACAGGCCTTCCTAGTCATAATTTTGCAACAGCTTTCGCTGTTTTATTGGAACAGTGAACGTTTTGTAGTAGTTTCACAGCAATAGCCAACATACTTATATTACAATGTCGTAATGATGATTTACTATAGAATACTTTTACAGCATTTCAAGATAAGGAACTTTTTTTTTTTCTGAATTCATGATTGCTTTCCATGGAGAAGGGCCTCGGCATTATTTAATTTCCCCGCTTTTAAGAATGCTTCTCCCAGAGCTGCACTGCACTTCTCCTGCATTAAAGAATAAAAAATGGCAAAGGGAAGACAAGCAGCTTCCAGGGCTTGCTCTGACATCAGCAGTCAAAGCAGCAGGCAGATACCTGACGTTTCTCTTCAGAAAGGGAGAGCTGCCATGTTTTTGTAGGCATGACAAGTGAGATACGAATGGGGACCACAACTTTTAATTGCTCTGCTTTGTAAACCAGACTTTGATGTATGTTCAGCCTGTGTCGCCGTTGCAAGATTTTTCTGTGGGTATGGTAAGTTACAAGTGTAAGGAAAAAAGCAGTAAAATTTCGCTTGAAAAGGAGCTTGTGTGTTTTACTATATTAGCTTTGGAGACACACTTTCACATTACCTCTTAATTACATAAAACTTAGGCATTTGATAATGTAATTATCCTTTGTTAGATAATATCTCACTTAAACAGCTATTTTATACTCGCATCAATATTCTACTGCCTTCTTCTTATCAGCCCACTTTATTTTAAACAGGAAACATTTCATATGGTAAGGGACTAAAATAATTCCAGAGTGTGAAGATCCTTAACGATTTGGTTGCGTGGCACGAAATGGAAGCAGCATAACATTTCCCTCAGAGTGATTTTCACAGAAAAGGAAAAAAAATATAGTGATTTGATGAAACCAAAGTATTTGGGGCAAACACATTCATTGCAGCCAGAGCTTTCTGTGGACTGTGAAAACATTTTCTCCTTGGGTTGCCCAACTCCCCCGCTGCTACAGAGGAGGGCCGTGTGGTCACCCTGGCTTCCTGCAAAGCCCCTACTTGTTTTTGAATTAATTTAATTATTGAAAGCAGCCCTGTTTCCTTAGAATTCATGCAGGGCGTATTATGTTTTCCTCATATTGTACCATTGCAGTAAATATGGATCTTTATTCCATCTTAGATAGACACTTTTTTTTTTTTTTTTATTATTTCTGCTGCTCTTACCAATATAAGCAATGCAGGAGGCTGAACTGTACATGCAGAAGTGAGATAACAAGCAGTATATAATGCCTCTGTTAGCCTGGGACATGATTCTTTGCTCATGTCAGCAGCAACAGAACTGTTTGCTCGGAGCGAGCATGTCAGGGAGCTGATGACAAATCTCTGTGGATATGCCCAGCCTCAGAATTAAGTTTCTGCTCTGAGGGATATTAAAAAAAGCATCAGCAAATGCAGCTATTTAGCAAGATTCTCAAATGCATGGGAGACAATCAAGTTAGGAAAGTGTGTAATATCTGCCAAGGTATTGCAGCAGGCAAAGCTACTTTGCAGGTAACTTTAGAAATAGTTCAGGAATTTAGATAAGAAAAGCATGTACTTTTTGGGCAAAAAATTGGCATCAAAATTACAAAGCGTATAAGCACACACCAAACTTCAAACAAATCAGTGCTCTCACGAAACCAAAGCCTTACGTGAATCATGTCGTTTGGCTGTTTTCCTTGCTTTGCTTTTGGATGTGACACCTATTGATGCAAGACACCAAAATCAGATGCTCCACTGCATTAAGAGGGTTTTTGTTCTTGGGAATCCCTCTGAAACAAAATGGATATAACAGTGCAGAATGATGCCCATTTTATCAGTGTATAAAATTGTGTTTCCATTAAAACCAGTGGTACCTTTATTGTTAATATCAGTAGGGTAAAGATTTTGCCTTCTTTCTGTCAACCAGGCAGACTGTGATTCTCCAGTGTTGACCTTTCCCACACTTTATTTCATTTTCTTTTAATTCATTTTATTCATTTATTTATGAAGTAAGGTTTCCCAAAGGCTGAATTCCTTGATGCTCATTTTGCTGAGTGTGTGTATGAGTGAATGGAAACCTCTCGCTTTATTGTACTTAGGTGCTTGGGACACTCAGGTCACTTCCGTGTTTTCTTTCTTTGTGCATTTATTTGATTTATTCTGTGTGAAGGTGGTGATTTATGCATTAACAAGAAAAGTCACCACAGACAATCTACATGGTCCAGTAATTGACTCTGTGTTAACTCTGTGATGCAAAGGGCCTCAAGGTTTCATTATCCATTTGGAATGCATAATAGTTTTTTTTTTTTTTTCAAGGGTTGCTGAACAAGGGCTGAATTTTCTTGTGATATAACACCACTGCCTCAGGCTGCTTGCAAACCCACAGATCGTTCTGCTGCTGTGGTTTCCACCTTGGATTTAATGAAAAAGAAGGAAACGGCAAGCTGGGCAGAAATTGCAGATACCCTTGTGAGAAGAGCAAGAGATTCAGTATCAGGTTTAGGCAATATTTTAGCTTAAGAGGGTCAAAAGAAGACAACAGCTAAACATTGTTGAAAAGACCAGCCTCCTAGATGGTATTAGAAGTTATCTTAATATCCTAAACAAACCTCTCTGTCCATAGCTATTTTGTAATTGGCTCATTCAGAAATACTGAGTAGAAGATTAAGTAAGGTATTTTAAAGTTTCAGTGATTATTAGAATAAGGAAAATGGAAAAGTGTATTAAAAACATGGAACTGGTATTCCAAAAAGAGCCTTTGGGGTTTTGGATACATCTATTTATATCGGTTAGAGGGAATTTAAGGCAGAATAGAAAGCTTTATATCACATTTTTAAGATGAATGAAACCAGTTTGGGCTTTGGACAGAGTAGGAGCTTCATTATTTTACAGGAAATTTGGAGGAGAAACCAGAACTTGTACACGACTTCTCAGTAGGTCAGCAGATAAGAACTGGCCTGCTTTGAAAACCAGTCAGCTGTATTTCAGTGAGTTTGTGCTCTGAAGTAACAGGTTGTGTAATGGCGCTTACTTCCAGGAGCATTAGAAAACAGGGTACAAGTCTCCGGGAAGGTGTTTAGAGTAACACTGTATGAATGCCACGATTACAGCACCGAGGAAAGCACGGATGGACTTCGCCGTCAAATTCCTTGCATTCTGAAAGAGAAGATAAGACTGTGAGTTGGTTTTGGTCTTGGGTGTTTACATGTACCAAAGCCTTCCAAGAGTGCAGGGGTACGGACAGCAGGTGAGTTTCTTTTAAAAAGGCCATCTTAATTACTGTAATTACATTGAGATAAATGGGAGGTGGAGTTGTTCTATCTTTGGCTCAAAGTCTGCAGAGAAAACAAGTGGTAAAGGAGTTATCATTATGCTCTCCCATTGACCATAGCAATGGTACATAAAGAACTTTTTCTACTACTGTATAGAAAAAGGCTTATAGAATCATAGAACTACTTTCTGCTCCTTCTAAGCTGCTGTATCATTTGTGCCCCACTTAATGTGTCCCATCAGCATCAGCTGGATTCAGCACTGCAAGAAGAGAGCCAGGATTTCTGCCCTTACCTTTGTATCTGCAATACATTATTTTTTTGCCCTCTGATGCAGGTAGAACTTTTTTTAGTATACCTTGCTTGTTTCTTTGTAAGCAAACAGCAAACACATTCTCAGTCTTAACAGCCCTTATTTTAAATGAACAAACACTGAAATGAGGAAGGACAAAAGTCTGCGAAAGAAAGCAGAGAGGTTAGATGTTACCTCTGAGATACTGCAGGGAAAAGGGCACGTGAGTGTTGCTTCCTTCTGCAGCTCATTTTTAAGAGGCGATAGGCAGGAATATTCAGCCAGTTGCCACAGAATGGCTACACCACAAATTCCTGTGCCATTTACGTCAGACATTGGCCACACACACCCAGGCATCCTGGGGGCTTGTATCAGGAGCCAGCAGAAAGCCCTCCTTGCCCTCCTCCCAATCACCAGGGCAGGTCTCACGTGCTACTGGAGCATGGACCACGCCAGGGACCATGCCTGGTGCTGGCAGCAAAGGGCCATATCCTGGCTGATAGTTTGCAGAGCTCAGTCTGGGGTTGGTCCAGCTGTCGGAGAAGCCTCCTGATCTCTTCAAATCTCTCCTTTGGCTTCCTGTAGCAACGTTTCCTGCTTCTTCTCCTGGGTGGTTTCACAAGGGAACCCAGAGGTGGATCCTTTCAGCTGGGAAGTTGAAGGCAACTAACCCAAGGTAGAACTTTCCCATCTTGCTCTTGTTTGAAAAGTGGGTACAGCTTGTCTCTCACAGCTCAATAAACATCAAGAATGTTAATTGGCAGGTTTGGGGAATTAGAAGGCTTTTATTTGTGCTGTGACAGGTGGCCATTGCACAGAAATGTGAGAAGAAAGCGTCCAAAAGTAGTTAGTGGTTGCTAACAGACTGGCAGAAGGTTTCAAGGGAAGCAGGAAAATGTGGTGGCAGAGGACACAAGCCAAGCCAGGGTGCTCTGCTGGTCGGACAGCAACCAACCTGTTCCTGGAGTTACTGGAGCCATGTATTTTAGTGGTGGTGTTCTCCTTCCTTTCCCTTCCCACTTGCAGCACTATTTACTGTGGCTGTTCTATAAATAACACTGGGGAGCGAAAGCTGTTTTCAGTCCAACGTACATATCCAGGAAAGCTCATCAAATTCACATGTGTTTCTTGAGCTGAATGATCTTCCCACTGGAAGGCAAACATGTAAAGCCGACTCTCCTCTTTTGAGCTCACAGCAAAATGGGCTGAGCTATAAATATATTAACCTTGGTTCTGTTTTCACTGGCAATGTAGGGATCACGTCTTACAGTGGGTATTACAGCAGAAATCTCACTGTCCTGCTCTTTTCCTGCAATGTCTCCTTCCCAATGAACAGACAAAGGCTGGGCTTTTCTCGAAGGCGTTTCTCAGTGCTTTCTAGAAGGGGGAAATGTCCCCACCCATAAACCTGAGAGGGGTTAAGCAGACACAGAACACAGCTTCAGCCCTTTGACATATCCCCGTCTCAAAACATCATCTTTAAACAACCCCAGAAAACCCTCTCCTGATTGCTGGTACACAAGAAAGCAAACAAGAAAGCCTGTTTATTGCAGTCTCGCTGTGCATCTACAAATAAATGCACACAAGGCTGAGGTCTGAATATTTTTGAAGGTCTTTTTTACAGCTGTGTTCTGCGTGGCTCCCTTTCAGTGTGTGCGTGAGTCACAAACTGATTTTAGATATCAGAAGCCTTAGGGACTCTCTCTATATTTTTTTCTGGTCACAGATTGTCTAGACTTAGGGAAATCGGTGTGGCCAGTTTGACCTGGTGTCTTGAGGTTTATTTTCCAGGACGCACCATTCACCCGAGAAGAATGCAGGTTAGTTAACTTCTGCAGGTCTGAAACTTTGGGGTTGCTTTACTGTTTTGCTCTGCAAGAGCCACAAAGTTTAGAAGTTCTTGCCTTCACCTGTGGACCCAACTCTTCTCTTTCTTTTTCCATGGGGGCAGTCATGTCTTGAAGTTAATTTCAGGGGAAATCAGGTCACACACACACACATGTATACGTATATAAAAAGAATCATCAGCTCTGTACATTTTGCATATCCATAACTTTCCCTTAAAAGGGAAACTGCTGGTGTCAGTTTGAGCCAGTGCCTGCTGACAGTGCTCATCTGTGCAGAATTCAGTTTAAGGTTACTAATAGGGATTGGATATTCATAATTTTAATCTTGTTTTTTTTAAAATAATGCCTCGTTTTAAAGGTGTGTCCATCAATAAGGCATTTTAGTAATTTTCACACTGAAGACCTAGTTTAAAAAATCGGGAAAATATTGGGGGAGGGAATCACTTTGATACTGGAATACATCTGCAGTTCCCCACTGAACATCCAGCCCCAG
The DNA here is from genome assembly GCF_964106895.1 of Numenius arquata. NCBI lineage: Eukaryota > Metazoa > Chordata > Aves > Charadriiformes > Scolopacidae > Numenius > Numenius arquata. Next base: position 49,707,882 of record NC_133577.1, read on the forward strand.
AAATGCACCGGTGCCTGGGCTGATATTTAAGGCTGTATCAGAGAAAGCTTTATCTGTGACACAGCATGGATGCTTGGAGCAGTGAGATGGGGCAGGTACCCTGTTGTGACAGATCAACTATTCTCTCTAATGACCATTTCCTAAGGCTTTCATCCAACAGAACTGAGCTTGCCCCTTCTTCTAGTTGTTGACATCGCTGCTTTTACTCGGCATTGTTGACCCAGTGGGGAGGATGCAGAAGATGTTTTTGTAGGGCGTAAGCAAATCACCAGTAGGACCTGAGGTGTCAGCCTCACTCCAGGAGAGACACTGGGAACAACCAGAGGTAGCAGAGGTTTCCAGTGACAGTGAGAGGCAGGAAAATAGAATCATAGAATCATAGAATTGCCTGGGTTGGAAGGGACTTTTCAGATCATCTAGTCCAACCATCAACCTAACACCGACAAAAACCATCACTAAACCACGTCACTAAGCACCATATTGCTGCTAGCACTGATGCAAATTGTAATGGGGACAGAAAAGCACCCATACTGGAAGTAATGGCACAGGAGAGAAGAGAACGCACAGCCAAGCAGCAAGAAGCAGGAAGTGATGCTCCTGCATGATTTGTTCTGATTTCTCTTGTTCTTCTTACTCCTCAGCTGTCTGCCTGCTTCTTCCTGCAGAGAGGAACAGAATGTCCCATGGTGAGCGATGAAGGGAGGAAAACATCCCCTTCAGGAGTAGTTAAATTCAAAGGGAGCTCTTTCCTTAGCGTTGCTAATCTTGGTGGAATATACAGCTCTTGAGTATACAATCCATTTTAATAAACCTGTGGAGTACATGCAATTGCCTTTTTTAATGTGCTCAGATTTCTTAGAGCGTCTTCTTAATTTATTCAGTCCATTTTCCACAATCTTTCTAAATTTATTTCTTAAATAGCCATTTAAGAAGTTATTTTCCTTTCTTACCAGCTCTTAGATAGGTGGCTCTGATTATTCTGAATTTGCTAAGGAAGTTGCTAGAAGACTATTACAAACTGAAGTTTCCAGTTAATACAAGTATTCAGTGTTGGTTACTTGTATTAGTCACCAATCACAGCCTGAATTGACATTGCTTGAGCATACATTAACCTTCTCACTCGTCTGATGGGGTATCAGGAAGTTACAACTATGTATCTCAAAACAGCCATGAAAGGCTTATGCCTCCTGAAGAAACATGTACTACATCACAGTAATCAGCATTTTCTGGAGTTTTTTATCCATTAATGTAATTTCATGAAGTCTGAAGACTAATAAGAAGTGTTCAGAGAACAAAACACTCTCAGTAAGAAAAACTGTACCATGTTTTGGAATTCAGTTATTTTACAGACTGTTTTTGCACAGAAGGATGTTGACCTTATAACAGCTTATTTCTTCTCCTAAACAAAGCATAATTGCATTTTCATTTATTAGCTTCACCTGCATCTCTTTCTAAAGCACAATTGTCTTATAAACTCCAATTTTCTAGAGATAAATATCATGCCCCTGGAAGGCAGTGCATATTTCAGATGGAGGAGGTGTCTTGTTGTCCGAGAAGCTGCTTTTGTTAATTATTTAAATGTTTGACCAGAAATGTTTCTAGCATGACAATTTTCCATTAGTGGCATATTTGCAGCTTGTAACTAAATATTACATAAACTATGTTAAGGCACAAATCCCCACAGAAAAAGGCAGGCTCTCGGCTCATTCACCACGGTCCCGTGCACTGTGTGTCCCATCACCGTTACCTTATGGTGAGGCCATGGTGAACTTCTGCTTCTCAGAGTCTTGGTGCTGGGACCAAACAGTGGCTCCCGGGCATGAGGTACAGCCTGCAGATGGGACGTGTCCTACGGTGATTCCAGACCTCTCGCAGTCACCTCATACACATCTGTTTTCCAAATTACAGCACAAAGGAAAGACTTAAAGCAAGATGAGTTATCTAAGGCACCTCTTAAAAACAACTGAGTGCTCAGTGACTGAAAGTATTCTCTTTTATGGTGAAGTGTTTTCACAGAAGAGAAACAGAAGCCCCCCTCCTAGAATTCCTGTCATTTTAGTGATATGTGCCTAGATTTCTGAATGATTTATTGTCATTAAAGGGGATGTTCAGGCTAGTCTCCAGCCATCATATGCATGAAATAAAACCAAATGGTTCTGTGAAGGCATAACTATATTTGTACCACCCTAATTTTATATTAATATATTTTATGGTTTATTTGTTATATTTTTATCACTAGTATTTAGCATTATTCTGCAGTGTATACACTTTTTGTAACATATTTTTTATAAAATATGCAACCTTACCAGTCCTGGTAAAATTTCACTGAATTTCACTGAATTTTTTTTAGAGTTGGAAGGGACCATATAGATCATCTAGTCCAACTCCCCTGCTGAAGCAGGATTGCTTAGAGAATGCTACTCAGGACTGCATCCAGGCGGGTCTTGAAAATCTCCAAAGAAGGGGACTCCACAACCTCCCTGGGCAGCCTGTTCCAGGGCTCTGTCACCCTCACCGTGAAGAATTAAATTGCTTTTATCTTTTTTGCTTTTTATCTTTTTTTTTATCTTTTGTATATTTTTAGATATAATTCTCCACTATGAGTTGCAATGGCATAGAAAGTTGCAACTCCCTGTGCCCTTTTTCTTCACTTTCTCCTGGATTTTTGGAGAGAAATGCCAGAACTCTTGTTCCTCACCCATAAGAAATACAATTTCCTGATGCAGTCTGAGCTGTTGCTTGCTGCCACTTTGCTATAATGCAGGCTAAACCCCACGTACTGAATCCCACAGGACTTACATTGCAAGTATCTAAGACAGAAAACGTAAGACAAAAGACACACAGAGAGAACTTACTTTCTTCAGGTCACAAGACAGAAGGAAGCAGCAGAGCTGGACCTAGAAATCTGTAGGGCCACATCCTATAACCCAGGGACTTGGTTGGCTCTAATGTACTGTTCAGTCTTCAGGGCTTTTGCTTTTGTCTTTTACTGCCATTTCATTCTGTTACCTGTTGTCATACATAAACAGTTTTTATGTTTTCTCAGCATGCCTTATTTTCAATCAAAATCCAAGTGGAACATACAGCTTTCTATTAAGCAACATAGATTTTGTATATAAGCTTCAGCACAGCGCAGTATTTTTCCCATATGGCAGGCAAGTGCTTAGTAATACAATAGTTTTTCCAACATAACAAGGGGTATTAAGATAAATATTCATGTAGCGTGACATCCTGTGTCCTGAGAGACATCATTAGTTTTTAAATTCACTGTTCAAATGGACACATGGTGTTTCAGGAAAGTTGCCACAGCGATACCACATCAAAACCTGAGCAGGTGCCGACTGCACACAAGTGAATTACAGAAGAAAATTATAGCAGCAACTGCGAGGGTGATGAGGTGTTCGAAACACCCTTGAAAACTGGTAGATGCACTGCTGAGAGACATCACTGTTGAAAACAAGTCCCCAACCTCTGCTAAATGCGAGCTGCTGGGCTGGATTCTTCCTTCCTTTAGGCTGTGCTGCATCCTACGGAGGTGATGGTAGGAGGCAGGATGATGGTAGGAGCACCTGATGGTGCTTCAGCATTTTCAGGATGCTGTTTGCTGGGCTGACTCAGCCTCTGGAAGGACTGGGGACTACAAAAAGATACTAGTGGGCAAGGGCCACCGTGCAGGTGAGGAAAGCTGTGGGGTAGCAGCTCCCCAAGCACTGCTGTGCAGCCCTGCCTTGCAAAGGGAAGTGTAAAGGCAATGTCCAGGAGAGCACCAGAAGCTGAGGACCCAACCCCCAAAAAAAGTTCTTTGCCAAGTGGTTTGTGTCCTGGCTGCTCTACCAGTCCGCCCGCGCTGCCTATGTGCTCACAAATGTTGGAGCTTTATTCACATTTCTGCAAAAAAACCCCAAGAAAATCTCAATTAAATAAGCTTTTTATACCAGATGACAGTTTTGTGGCAATTTCATTCAGTGCTGTTCAGCGTATAATTGGCATGTATTTCTGTAGGCAAAAGGGAAAAAAACAAGAATGTAAATTACGGCTCTCACTCAGCATGGGGGTCATGTTTTCCCTATATTGTGGTGTAGCAAAATGAAGTCCTGATCGTGCTATAAGCTGAGAGCACAAGCCCCTTACACAAATAATACAAATCCTGTGAGAGACTAAACTCATCTGTAGTGTCCCTCAGTGTAGCTGGGAAGCTCTCTGGAGATGAATTCAACTACATAACTAGTACCAGAATCTTCATAAAGTGAGAGTCTGAAAAATAAGAATACTGACACAAAAGTTCCTGAGTCATCTTACCCTAACGATTTCCTGGCTGTGTTTGCTTTGCTTACTAGACAATGGGGAATTTTTAAATGATAACACCTTGGGGTCAATCTATTTTCCTTTTGTGCCCAAATTCTGCACTTTTTTTGCTGAGAGCGCTTGTAGCAGAGTAAAATTAATTAGTTTTCCAGTGCAGATCTAGATTTTATCATGCAAAAAGCAGCACAATCAACAATATTTAATCATCTAACTTCTAAGTCAGAGCTGGAACAAGTTCTGCAGAAACTCCTTTTTGCCATTAAAATGAGTGGTAACCAGGGGAGAACCGGTGTGTACAGTCCTACCAGAAACAGCCTGTAAAAGCTTCCCAATTCTAATGTATGGGGAGGTTTTAAAACACTAAATACAAAGTTAATTTCACAGTAAAGAGAGGAGCTGGTTGGCCCCAAAGTGCTATCCAGGCTGGAGAGGCTTCCTTGAAGACATGCAGAATCTTAATGAGGAAGCAGCTCCCCTAAAAATGACACCATTTGGTCACTAAGTCACTGATCCGCAACACTCACTTTAGTCATTTGTTATGGGTGACACAAACCTTTCAAGATAATCCCTCCTATTTGAGGTTTAATATTTCATCCAGTTCAAAAGGGATAAGGTTAAGACTTTGTTCACAAGATCTCAGCTTAGACAGAACATAATTCAGAATGTTGAAAATCATTTAAGCCCGTATTTCTTACCTACAGATTTATAGTAAGTTTCTTATAGTAAGTTTCTTATTCTCTTTTTCTTTTTTCGCCTAAGTGAAGCAAATATAGTTTAATTTAAACAAAATTGAAAGTTTGCATAGAATAGAAAATTTTTCTTTTTCCAAATGACACTGATTTGAATCTAAGTCGGTCTGGGCATATAATGCAGTAAAAGATGTTTTCCTAGCATCTGTTTATACATATATTTATGTGAATATATGGATATACAAACAAACACATAGCTAGTCAAACCCTGAGAGTGCCTTGTGGACAGTCAAAATGTGCAACTGCCCAGCTGAGATCCAACCCTGGTGCCAGGAGGCACCCAATGGCTTTTTTGCTCTTTATTGCCTACCGTGGAATGAGCGAACGGTCCCTCGTGCTGGCCGTTTGCTTTCACATCTCTGCACGTTTTCCACAAACTTCCCCTGCCCACGCTTCCCGGTGCGCTCCGTGACTCACGCGCCTCCCTTGTCAAAGAGCTGGAGTATCTGAGCAGCACGATGCTGTTTTGCTTTTGGCTTCACAAAAAAATCTGTGCTGTGCAGGAAGAATTGCAACACATACATCAGAAAGTGAATGGAAATCACATTTCCAAACTGTGCTTATGCTAAAAAGTATCCAGTTTTAAAATGAAACCACATATTAGCTTTGGCTGTGCAAAATAGGAGACATCTTAGAATCACAGAATCACAGAATATTTTTGGTTGGATGGACCTTTGAGATCGAGTCCAAACAACAAACAGACAAACAAAAAAAAATAAAAAATCCCAGAACACCAAAACCAAACCAAACACCCACAACCACACACCACACCACCCACAAACAGGCACAAACCAACAATCTTGGGCACTAGAGCATGCCCTGAAGTGCCATGTCTACACGTTTCTTAAATACCTCCAGGGATGGCGACTCCACCACCTCCCTGGGCAGGCTGTTCCAGTGCTAGAAAGTACTAGTTTCAATGTTTTTGCCATCCAATTTGAGAAAAACCTTCTATTTGCATCTATATTTTAAAATATTCCCACTCTGGAACTTTTTGTAAGCTTTGCTTCATACCCATAGGGGATATTTAGGGCTGTTATGGAAGCATTATTGAAAATGAAAACATAACTTTGACTGTAAGAACCAAGATAGCTTAGCCTTCAAAATTTACATGTTCCTGGAAATTGCTAACTCAGTGCCACCTGAAACGCTCCTTTGCTAACTCAGCAAACGGGGAGTTAGTTGTACCTATTACCAGAACAATGCCTGCACATGGAGATTTGCCTCTTAAAAATCACCGGAGGGCATGAGAAAAATGAGGAAGAATGTTGGGACTAATTGAAATAAAATGCTGCGCTGCAGATTTATGCCCCAGCCTGAGGGAGGCTGGAGAAATGGACTTAAAAAAATTGTGCAATGCAAAGAAGAGCGGTTTATTCTTGCGTATCAAAGGCAATCAAATCTGCACTCTTCCAACAAGTAGTGTTGTCGAGTGGGGAGAGCGTCAGTCACTCTGACCCAAACATGAATATTTTGGAGGATAAAGCCAGCAACTTGGGTTCCTCTCAAAAAGGAGCAGAAGCTGACAGAGCTTGTTAGGGCTGCCAGGTCCTCCTGGGCTGGTCTTGGTGTGAACAACTCTAGGGCCAGTCCCTTGCTCTGTACAACACGTCGTAGTTGAATCCTACGCTGACCCCCAGACCAGCTGTAGGTCACCTTGCTGGGGCAGTGGGGAGACCTGTCACCAGCAGCAGCCCTTCCCTATCTGAGTGCCATGGGGTGGTGTCCGGAGATGTGAGGACACCGCCCTGTGCTGGGGTCTCCTTAGCTCCCCAACTCAAGTCCCCACTCTCCAGCACCTTTATATAATTCACATCCAGAGCTTCAGCTTCCTCGTTCAAACAAAGGAGGGCTGCTAAGAAGTTGAGCAGTTGAGTTTTTTGTTTTGTTTTGGATATTTTTTGTTTTTTTTACTTGAGTCAACATCAGTGAAAGTTGAACTGAGGGTACTCTTCAATCTATTTATCACTAGTGCCCCGGAATCATTAGAGAAAAACACCCCGAAGATTAAATGCCAGCTTTTGCATTGACAGATAAATTGGTACATACTACATCCTGGTGCCAAGGAGAAGTGGGGATATAGAGAAGACAGAGCCAGACTCTCCTTGGAGGTGCACAGTGAAAGGACAAGAGGCAATGGACACAAGCTGCAATGAGGACATCCCCACTGGAAATAAGAAACCTCTTCATGAAGAGGCACAGGACTAGATGCCCAGAATGTCCTTCCTGACTATTTTCAAAACACAGCTGGATGGTGCTGAGCAACCTGTCCTATCCTGACAGGCAGCCTTGCCTGGAGAAGGGAGCAGAAGATGAGACCTCCATGGCCACATCCAGCCTGATGGACCCCCAAGACACCCAGCAGAGGATGTGTTCCTTTTACACCCCTCAGATGAGTGAAGGGTGCTCACCTTTTACAGGCTCAAGATCACAGTAGTCATGACATGAAAAAATAATGTAGCGTTTGTTGTAAAACCTGCAAATCAGGCAGTGATGGTGTGCATGCTTCTTGTCTGATACCTCACTGTCTTTTTGTTTTTCCTCCCTCCTGAAATGGTGTGTCAGGAGCTAACATTGCCTTCATCCAGACAGCGGGGTGCTGGGGTTGCTGTGGCAGTGATTTAAATCCGCAGCTGTTCCCTTCTGCTCCTGTTGATCTGCTCGTGCCTCAGATGCATGGTTTCCAGCTGTACTTGCTGTTCCACAATAGCTTTTAGTGCTCCACTGGGGATGATGCTGGGTGGGATAACGGGTGGCAAGCTCAGCCTCCCAACACAATTTTCAATATTCGTGACATTCAGTGGAAATTTGTTTCTGTATATTTCTCTTTCCTCACTTGAGTCCTTCTTTCTCCCACCTGGCTAGTTCCTAATCACCTTGGCATCATCAGGGCTTGTGTGTCCAGTCACTTCCAAAGGCATTGAGTGACAGACACTAGGACTGCAGCAGTCCTGTCCTGGTGGGAATGCAGGGCTGACACGTACAACCATCTGAGCTCACCATGCTGGGATCTAACCACCCTTCCTCCCTGTTTTCGGGTGTGTGTCAGCTCAGGATGAAAGCAGAAACTGAAGATGTAGCTGCACTGCCTTTGGTGTGAACATGCAACCTTAATTCTAATCTCAATCAAAGCACAGACCTGCCTGTGCTCAGACTATTACAATATTATCCATTCCCTACAATTCTGCTACAGTTCCTTATGGAATTTCAGTTTTCTCATTAAATCTAGACCAAATAGCCCCATTTTTTCACATAAAATTTAACAGGTTAGAGGTCTGCTAGTTGCCTCACAGGCAACTTGTTTGACATGTCTGTCTTACTTTCCAATTATAAAACCTAATTTACTCTAGTATCTTAGAGCTTGTCATTAATTTCATTTTAATGCAAAGAAATTGAATAGAGTTTAAAGAATGTATATATTTTTACTCCCCAGGAACAGACCATATTATGATTTGCGTGGCTTGCTCAGTGCTAAATACAGGCTGAATTTGCTGCTGCTCTTCGCCTTCTATGGCAATATCAAAGGCAGTTACTTTAAATTCAAAGATGTGCTGAAGGTCACAAACATAGTGTGTTTTTCCTCAGTTCTCTAAGGCAAGGTATATTATAAAGGCAGAAAAAATCCTTTATGTGAACCAGTTTGTATTCTCCAGGGAATACTTCTTGCAACACCGTGCAGACCTTTGGTCCACCCTTGAATCAGGATGGGAGAGTGGTTTTTTTCCCTCTAGATAGTTATTTCAGAACCGAGTACTGTTCAAAGCACGCACATTAAACTTGTATGTGGGATGGGTGGGATCAGGCTGTGTTCATCCTTGCTCATCTGGACACATGTGTAGATGTAACTTAGAACCACTGGACACTGTGAAACATCAGATTGCAAAGGATGGGTTATGAAATCAAATCCCTTGTCTATGTCTTTTTCCATTTGATCCAAACAATAAAGTCGGGGTCAACATTTTGTTTGTTAGCAAGATCCCCTAAAGGTTTGCACTCCAGTTCAGTTCATTATCCAATGAAGAGAAAAACTTGTTCGATTAAACAGTGCTATTAAAGCACTAACAGTCATCACCAAATAGAAAGTTTATGCTCATGGTCACTCGCCTGGTTGTGGAAATGCACTTTAAAAAAACAGCACCTGCCACATCCATGCAAAATCCAGAAATTCCAAATAAAAACTGGTTTCCCCTGCTCACACCCTAGGGAAAGTCCTGTACTTGATGATTATCGGGAAATACTGAGAATTTACAGCTTTCTGGAGTTAACGGCCATGGCAGTTCCCCAGCACCTAACTATTTCCATTGCTGATTTTCCCTGAATTCACTTTACAAAATGTTTTTACATTCTTTCATCACCAGATGCTCTAGTGACTACAAATACCACCTTGAAGGGACAATCTCCTAAGCTGTTTTCCTCCTACAAATGGAAAAAACCAGAGAAAGAAGTTACTCCTGCCCTTTCACTGTTGCGGCAGAAGTCCTACCCACTACATCTATTGATGAATTTCCTGGCAGTTTTGCAGTAGAAAGGGTTAACTCAGGATGTGACTCAGCCCAGTCCAAGGTGGTTACAGCACTCCTTGGTTTGTGTCTGGAATTGTTGAGAGATTTTGTTTCACAAAATCACAGTGTCGGTTCCTCTCCCCCCCCCCGCCCCCCTTTTCTGAAATCTTTCGACCTTTGGTTATGCTATAATTCAGTGGATTGCAGCTAATTAATTATAAATGATCCAGTTCCTTAATTATAAATGAACTAGTGCATAGATCAGATGAAGCTTCAACGTGGCAAAGTCATAGTTTAGAGCTTCACACAGCTGGGCCTGGACTACTGCCACCACCCTGGCTCACTCTGGCTTGCAATTAGCTCAGGGCTGTCCACACTTCACTGCAATCTCACCTTCTCATAGAAATGACTGATTTTTAGACAAGAGAGAAAGCAGACAAGAAAGAACAAAGTTTACTAAAGGAGCATACGTTGTATGTGCTGAATCGCTCCCGTGCTGAATGTGAAAGGTGGGGTTTTAGTTTGTTCTCAGAATTAATCCAACGTCATTCCTACCAAATCCATAACTGCCTCAAAGGGTAAAATTCTGGTCAGTGTTGAGTGTATTTGGGAACCCCACAAAAACGGATGGAGTCTCTAGAAATCCAAAGGGGCACCGCAGGGAGATGAAAGACATGGATCCCTTGAGAAAAACAGTATTGCAAGTCTAACACATCCTGAGACCAAGTTCAGAATAAAACTGTGAGGAAAAAGGAGCTGCAGGAAAGATTAAATCAGTGGCGAGCATTTCTCTGTGAAAGATCTTTGCTTGGAAAAAACCCAGTGATAATTATCATATTATCATTTTTCCCATATTCATATAAATGCTAAGTAGAATTCCCCTGGAGTACATTATTCAGATTAGCACTTCTCACTGCAAGGGGACACGATGTTAATTCAGTCTCTGTTCTGTCTTTATAATAAATTGCTAAACCACCATCAGACAAAAACAGCTTTGTTTTGGAAAATGACAGTTTTTAGAGCAGTTAACTCACATAACTTTAATGCCTATTTTTTAAACTGCTCTGTATTTAAATGCCACTTATTATGAAGGCAATTGTACTGCTTAAATATTTTTCGTGAATCAGAAATATTTGCTTTAATTTTATTCTGGGAAGTGGATGTGCTTAGTGCAGCATAATGAAGAAAAGTGTCATACCTGTATGAAGTCATGTATCTTCCTCCACTTAGAAGCCTTCACGATTCTTGAAGAGACACAGTAATTTCCAAAGAGTCTTCTTTTCTGGGGATAAATAATGCACAAATTCCATTAGAACTAGCCAAACACTATTAAAGTTGATTTGGTTGGGTTTATTTAGCCTCATTCCTATGATTATGAGGGTTAATGGTTTTAAACTGAAAGAGGGGAGATTTAGATTAGATCTCAGGAAGAAATTCTTTCCTGTGAGGGTGGTGAGGCACTGGAACAGGTTGCCCAGAGAAGCTGTGGCTGCCCCATCCCTGGAGGTGTTCAAGGCCAGGCTGGATGGGGCTTTGAGCAACCTGGTCTAGTGGGAGGTGTCCCTGCCCATGGCAGGGGGGCTGGAACTGGATGATCTTGAAGATCCCTTCCAACCCGAACCATTCTATGATTATAACTTTTTCAGTGCTTCCATACGTGCAAATGGGGCTTTGTTTCCTCTGCTATTTAAGGCACAGCTGATAGTAAGGGCCATATTCTCATGTAACGGGGTGTTTGGCGTGACTGTTACTATTTGCCTCTCTCCACTCACTGGTCACTTCTTCCCAAATTTTGGTCAGAAGTGTCGTGTGGTGGCTGCTCCTTGCAGTGATGGGTTACAGGCATCCAGCAGCCCACGGCCCGGTGATTCTGCCAGGGATTTATGCTGGGTGGGGAAAGGGGGGGAGTGGGATGCTAACGTTGGGAATATCATCAGCTGGCTGGCCAGGCCAGATGCATGGCAAAAGGAACAGCTTTGATGCCAGTTTTTGGTGCTTAATCTCAGTGCGGAGGTTTAATCACTTAAAAATACATTCAAGATGTAGCCTACATTTACCCTATATTTTGTTTGCCAGCAGCTCTCAATTTGAACGGCTGTATTTGCAATTAAGTCTTACACTGCCACTCAGGTGTAATGCCCAGGTGATGCCCAGATGCCTGAATTAAAGGGACCAAATAATTCATAGGTTGTGGGCTAGACATTTTGTAGAGTGATCATTTTCCCAGTTAACATATTCTTTCACTTGCACTCTTTATTTGAACACTTTTGATCAGGTGCAAGAGCTCAAATCCTAGAAATGAGGACTCCACTGCTGAACAGGACGAAAGCAGGTCTATTTCTGAGCAAATGTCCTGAGAAGTCCTGGGAAACCCAATAAAACCTAAAGCACCTGCATGGTGGTCTTGGCTTCTGCACATCTCTCCCCACCGCTCTCAGAGGGCAAACTTGACTAATTAGAATTTGAATTAAAATTTTTCATTATTGGTTTTTTTGCTTTTGCAGTGTATTTCTTCATAAAGTATTCCCCGAACGTTAAGAATGAAAAACAATTTAATAGCTATTAATAGATGGTATGAGCATGTTATGGGCAAGATCAGTGTGTGGTATTTTAGGTACACTAGAAGGTATTACAGATTACTGTAAATCACGATTAGAAGTTCCCTGCTTTATTATTTTACATTATGCAGTGATTGGCTGCCATTTATTAAAAGATTTATTAAATATCCTTACCCTTGTAAACTGCTGCAAATGGGCTCATAATATTAAGTAACTAAAATACAAAATTAAAGTGATTTGATTACACTTGTTCCTGTTACACCTTGTTATCCTCTGATGCTACTTTACTTCTGTCAAGATCATTTTAAGTTCTCACTCCGCATTTACTCGATTGCAGTTCCTCCCACCTCGATGTCACCCAAAGACTCAATCAGCTAATGCTTTTTCTATCAAACAGGTTATTAGTGAAAATATTAAATAATGCCAGACACTATGCAATCAAAATTACTTCAATTATAGATATTACATGCTTTTAAGAAAATATTGATAATTCAAGGCAGCACTTTTCAGGGTGTTAATCTGTAATTTAGGCTACTATTAGGGGGAGAAGGGCACAGTCACAATCACAAAGAGAAAACCACTTAGAAATACAGTTCATTCCCCTGCCCTCTTGGATGTAACCCCCAGCGAAGTTAGACCAAAGAAGGAATCGCAGGTTATGAATGATTTGGAATCACTTATGATTAATTTACAGCTTATCTTTAGTAAGTGTATTTTCACACGTACGTACGGATATCTATGGCATACACACACATTTTTTTTTCCTCCCCTTTTTCAATGTTTTCCAATTCTCCTACGTTCAGAATTTCCTGAACTGGAATTCTTTGCCTGATTTGTTCTGTACCTTTCACATGATGAATTACGCCATTTTCAGAGTGCAACTCAAGAAATACAAACTGTGCAGCAAAGCAGTAAAACAATTTTTTCTCTGCAAACATTTGCTCCTGGAATTTGAAGAAAAATCCTTTGGGTTCCACTGTGCTAAGAGACTTAATATCTTGTCACACTTTTTCTTGTATTTAAAAATTAATGACTTGTATTTGCAGCCAGTCTAGCATCAGAACATTCTTGCTTGCAATTAATTCCTTGTAGCCTTTCTTAGCAATGCTCCTTGCCCTTATTTCTGATGATGATCCAATTCTCAGACTCCACTGAGACTTCAAGTAATCGAGAATGAGGACGTTCTTTCATTTTTTACAAGTTGATTTATTCACTCCTACTAAGCATTTGTTCCAGTTGGTATCTCCCATTCCCTAATATATATTTAAAAAAATACATAAATACAGATCTATCTATCTATATATACAGGCATATATATTTATATATGCCGTTAATTAAGTGTTGCAATATGGGATGACCTTCATAACAAGCTGTTTGATTACTGGGATTCATTCCATTAGACTGGAATTAATCCATACTGAGGAAAAAGGTACACACTTCACTTTGGATAGTGTCATTTTGGCATCTTCTTTGGAAAGTCTGTTTGTTGTCCTTGCCAACGCTGGCTTCAAACAGAAGGAAAGGACACATCAATAGGGCAAGAAAATAAAAGTAATTTGGTCAAACTGTAAAGACATCTAAGTGTTGGGGCAAAGTAAATGGTATGTCTTGCCTTGACTGAAGCCTAGTCACGCTGTGCAAATTAAAACTTCCCGACGCCCTTAACTTATTTCCAATTTTAGCCCACTGAGCAAGATTTCCCACTGCCTTTTCTGATGTGGCAGACTTAAACACTGTTGTTCAAGCTTGGGAGCGTCCTGCTTTGCCCTTACTGTAATAACTGCATGAGACGCAAAGATACTGACCCAAATTGTTTTTTAAAACATGCTTTATTCCAGCATGTAGCTGCACTCAAAAAGCTATGCCAGCATGGGCCTAATTTAAGTAACACAAACCATTCATATAAATAGAGCAAATGTTTAACTATCTTCATTAATAGGCTCCTTAGTAAAGAGGCGCTTAGAGGTTTTGTGAGGTTTTGTAGCGATGCAAGAACCAGCGGGCTGAAAGGCTGCTTGCGAAAAATAGATAAGCCTTGTACCTCCTGGCCAGTAATACTGAGGGAGAAACACAGGTTTTGTTATACAGCACAAGGAAAAGCCATGTTTTACTGCAGGATTTAAGGTGATAATCAGCAGACAATAACTTTAGAAAGAAAATATGCTACCTAGAGTCAAAATCACATGCTGAATGAAAGGCCATAAGGACATTACCTTAAAAAGCCGAAGAACAGCAGCCTGAATATAGAGAAGGAATGTGTCTGCACCTTCTTTAGCCAGGGCTAAGCAGACTGTGGGGAATAAAACAAATCCAGCTTCCCAGAATCAGGCTCCAGGCTGTCCACATTTCTGTGAATTATGACTCAGATTCCCAGATGCAATCTGGTGCAATGCCAGTGTGACCAGTGGTGCCACCAATGGGGTCTCCCACATGTATATGCAGGTGTACAAGGACAGCCAGTTAGAAACTCACCGAGAAATATCCTCCCCATGGAAAACAACAACCCCAAAAAAAGGTATTCTCCAGAAATAAGACAACACCAGCAGAATTTCAGGGCAAACCGCACCCATGCCTCTGTTTTTACCAACTTGACCTCTCCTTCAAAAACCTGTGAGGTGGGTTGAAGTCCTAAGGACCAAGTCTCCTCAGCATTGTGAGCTCCCTCTTGTAAGGTCACCAGCTTCCAAGCAGTGCTGGTGCTCAGGAGACAGGGCACCCCGTATTCCCCAGCTGCCAGCCCTCTGGTCTCTTCAGGGTCCCAGGCTTGCCAAGGCTGCAGGCTTCTCCCACCAGCTTCTCCTGTCTGTACACAAGTTTGACCTCTCATCATCATCATCCAAAGGCTTCTTGTTTTACTCAGCAATTATCTGCACATGGAGGAGCTCAATCATCGCCAGCAGTGGTATGTCCCAAGTTAATTTATTCTATTTCAGCAGGAAATTCTAGAAGCTCATTCTGATTTCACTTTTCAGCTTTTTCTCTCATTCTGAAGGTTTCGTTAGGGTGCTTTTGGTCTGAAAATGAGCTGGAGTTGCTTGTGGCACTGAACTGAAGTCACTTGCAACCCTTCACTTGCCTGGGGTCCTTCCAGTTACGTTGATGCTCTACCAGCAGAGATGAACTGGGACTGATGAGACTATCCTACACGTCTTTGCCCTGGACTATGGTGCCTTCTAACATTTGTGCTTCCCCAAGTCACCTGTGGGGCACAGTCCTTGCTTTTTGGGGGGAGAATGCTGCAGGACAGGGGATGGGAGTTCAGGCAGACGTGGCTTGGGCTGCCAGCCTTGTTGAGACAATTCTGAGGGACTGGTGGCTAGCCAGTGCCCCTTGTCACACCCCTAACAACCGGAGGGACAGGGTTCAAGGTAGTTTTACTGTCTTCCTGTCCAGCCAGTAAGCCAACACACATTAAATATACACATATACACCAACTCTGTCAGTATTTTTTTAGGGTGTGCCGAGGAAGGATGAGTACCAAGCTCACAAACATGTAAATATAAATGTATAGGGTGTAATCAGCACAAACTTTAGGATCCTAAAGTGCTGTGTTTATTCATTTTTTTCTGCTTCCAAGACCAGAATTTTAAAGGACTAATTTGGCTAATAAACTTGTAAAGAAATCAGGTGTGCTGGAAAACTACTTTAAAAGGTTAATCTTCAAACAACTATTTTTGGTTCTTTGAACACTGGTGCGAACATAAAATAGGAGAAGTTGGCCAAGCCATCACCATTTTCTAACTCACCGTTTCCTTGGCAATCTTTTTATCTCCAGTTCTTAAAGTGATCTGAAACATCCCTGTTACCTTCATGAAGATGTTCGCAGCTTTCTGAAACTACCTGACCACAAGCTCTTTAAAAATAAACATAAGCATTTTTCTGAAGTTGAATTACCCTGACCTGCATTAAAATGCCTAAAAAATGAGCGCAGCCTATCCCTGTAAGCAGTGTCGTTCCAGTCTGCATCACTACCAAGGCTTCAGCGTCTTGTGAACTCTTGAGGGAGAGAAACAGAGAGACACTTATCAATTACTGGTTTAAGAATCAGGGTTCTGCAGATTTTCGAATACCCTGGGTCTCTTAAAGGCTGTTGATATCAGTGATGAGTGTCTAAACTTTGCTGGTGTATGCCCCCCGATGCTCAAAAATTCAAGGCAAATCTTAGCATCCTCTCCCTTCAAACACTGCTTTATGAAATGAGTTTTCTGAAAGATGTGATTTCTGTAATGGTTTGCTGCCTGGCCTGGCCCTACAAGAGTAATTTTTTCTCGGGGAGCAGAGACAGGCTTCTCTATCAATGGATTTGGAACAGCATGGGTCATTTAATTTTACTTTTTTTTTTCCTTTCCAACAGTATAACAAGAAGATTGAAAACCTCAGTTGAACATTTCTTTAAATACTGCCATTTTCAGGAAGCTTTTGGACTTCACTTTTGTTTTACCTGAGTGATAAAACACTGGCACATGTACAAAACATAAATATAAAAGCTTGGTCACTACTTGTTCTGAATAATGATGGTCAGAAAATTCTTTTGCAAGGTATTTACAAATGCAAAATCTATATTAAAAAAAAAAGCTGTACATGATACCTTATTGATACATTAGAAGAGTTATTTTTTGTTTATTCAACACAGTCTCTTCCAGAAGAAAATAAATATATCTGTAACTGTCTTATGGCATGGACTAGAAATTGTCCCTTGTTACTCTCAGCTGCCATATTTCATAGAATCATAGAATGGTTTGGGTTAAAAGGGACCTTAAAGATCATCTAGTTCCAAGCCCCTGCCATGGGCAGGGACACCTCCCACTAGACCAGGTTGCTCAAAGCCCCATCCAGCCTGGCCTTGAACACCTCCAGGGATGGAGCAGCCACAGCTTCTCTGGGCAACCTGTTCCAGTGTCTCACCAACCTCACAGGAAAGAACTTCTTCCTAAGATCTAATCTAAATCTCCCTTCTTTCAGTTTAAAACCATTCCCCCTTGTCCTGTTGCTCCAATCCCTGATAAGGGGCCATCCCCATCTCTCCTGTAGCCCCCTTTAGGTACTGGAAGGCTGTATCCTCTCCTTCTTTAGACCGACTTTTTTTTTCAGGCATAAGAAACAGCACTTTAGGGACACTCAGTTTTTAAATCTTAATTCTGATTTAAAATCTTGTTTTTAAGTCATCCAAAAAGCCAGTGAAATGGGGCTAATAAAAATTAGGAAGCATGTGCTCCTGCCTTAGAAATGCAGAGGACCCATTTCTACATCTGCAGCATGGCATTAGGAACATGGGAAGGGAGCTGCAGGAGGCCAGAGGTGTAAGGAATTCAGATTAGTTGCTTGTCCTTGCAGCTGACGGAGAAATTTCTCTCTGGTGTAAACTGACAAGGGGGGAAAATGCAGACCACAGCCCTGCAGGTGAGTACAAAAGAAGGAACTGGAGGAGATCCTTGCAGGGTAAAAGCATCTGGAGAATAGAGCGGAAACAATTGGTGATACAGCTCTGCCCAAATGTCCCTCTCCATGCTGTGCTCTCCTTTCCCAGCAAGTTCATAGTCTTTCCGTGCATGGGCTATGGAGCTACCTGCAGTTGGGTTTGATCTTAGCAGGGTAAGACAGCTTAATAAGGCTTTTGCTAACTTTAATACATGCTGAAAAATACAGTTGACCTTGTGGGTGCCACTGAATAGACTTACTACATCTTGAAGCTAACTTTCTGGAACATTTAAATATGGAAAATCCGAGACTGAGACAGCTTTATTGCAAGGCTGGCTATATTTAATCCTAAAGCCCCAGGAAAATGTCAAAGATGGCACTGCAGTAGGAAATCCTATTTTTCTCAAGAAGTGTTTGTGGCCTAAGCAGACACATTGTCTTCTTCTGGAACACCAGATACTGTGGAAAATGTCATTTTAGAAGGTAGACCTCTCAGTCTGATATTACAGCATTTATATAGATTCATAAACCTGTAGAATGGATCATTACTTGCACAAAAATCCATACTATCTTCTTGGCTTAATATAGTAGTGAAAGAAATATTTCCAAGATTTCACCAGAGGAACAGATTGGAGATCATGACAAAGAATGAGCATGTAGTGTAATTTATAGCTTGCCTGAATTAGACTTCTCATGTCTGATCTGCAGTTAAAACTGGAGATAGTAGGCTTAAGTTGGCTTCGTCAGCTAATGAAGAACTTCTATCAGGAGAGTGGCTGTTCATTTAGCCTGGCTGTGTTCTGCGATCCGGTCCCTGCAGCTGTTTCCTGATCTTGTTGATGTGTTTAAAGAACACACATTTGGTACTCCATGCTTCTGGAGGTGGCATATCTTCACACTTCCTGCGAAGACTTAGCACTATACTTTGCAGAGTAGTAGAAACAAAAGCCCATAACATAAACAATCAAAAGTCTTTGGGGAGAAGGATTCTATTTCAAAGCAGAGTCTTAAAGTTCAGCCTCATAAAAGGGCTCATGGCCAGTGCCACCGTAGCTCAAAACTAAGACCCAAAGCATACATGTCACATCTTGTTCTACCTTAAGCTGATTTGTCAGGGTAAATATTACAAAATAGGTATAAAACCCAAACTTCTGCCATAGTAATAGACAAAAAAATCCACCACGTAACATTCACTTGAAAGATTTACATTAGATGTGGAATTTTGTGTAGGAGACCAAGACACACCCACACACTATCACAAGCAGTAATAATAAGCTATTGGATATTTGACTTGAAGGACAGACTAACACCATATATATGTTTATATATAACCTGTTTGAATGTGCACTATAAAACAGGGACCACCTAATTGTTCATTAGAAATACCATCTTGCTTCTTTCTTTCCTAGATCTAATCCCCTTCTACTGGCTGGGCTATTGGAAAAGGTAAAAATAACAATAAGGGGAGGTGTAAACACTTTTCAGGTTGCTGTTTTGTTCTTATTTAAAGTGGCTGCTGCCTCTCCTTGTCGTCTGTGGCACTGGATTCATGAGGCATCCTCACCCTTGTAGTTGCTGCCAGTGTAAGACAAGGCACCCTTGGGAGGTGGGCTAGATGTCATCGCTTCCAAACGGAGACGAAGCCCATCAACCCCAGGGAAAGGTGGCACCCACTTAGGGGATGCCTGGATTGGGACTCTGTCCTGGGCTGAGTGACACAGGACTAACTTCTCTTCTAATGATGGGGAAAACTGCACTTTTAGAAGACTCTAGTATCTGAATTTGTGAAAATACTTACTTTATAGCCAGCCAGGTGATGTGGCTTTCAAGGTCTCCGTGTTTTTGAGCCTTGCCAGGTACAAGGGAGAGGAGGAGCAAGGCCTGGGCATTTGACCCAGGCTGGTCAACAGGATTATTTCATACCATGAATATTACATTCAATATAAATTAGAAAGTTTACTGTGTAGCTCTCTCTTTCCCTTGATGGCGGTGGTCCAGAGAACTCCTTGCCCCATTACCGGACCCCTGAGCCCTTCCCTGCCTCCCGAATCTGTATAGCTCACAGTGTCCCACATTTGCTGTCCCCAGTGGGAGAGCACAGCTTCCTGCTGATGGAATTGGCTGAGTATAATTCTTACATATCTCATATTAGTATCGGGATTAATACTGGTTCTTTATTAGGATTGTTAATTATTTAGTCTTATTCTACTAAATCTATTTATATTTCAACCTTCATGTTTCCTCGCTTTCCCTGATTCCCCTTTCTGGGTGGGGAGGGGTCATCGGGTGGGAGAATAATTGTTTAAATGACAATAAATTGTTATGGGTTTTCTCAAACTGTAATGGAGCTAAATGCAATGTTGTAGAGCAGGCAGATATCTTTGAGCTGCTTTAACTAGAGGGCCACGGCAGCCTCTTGGTGGTTACTATACGCTGCAAGCCTTTGAGAACCCTTGAAGGACACTTGAGTTTCTAGACAATCTTGTGTCCTGTGCTGCCACAGCTGAAGGGCTGTGGGTACCTGAAGCAGGCGGAATATGCTTCTACAAGCTGCAGTTAATGCTCGACATCAAGCATGACAGGGAGACAAGGGGACACACGAGTGTGTGGGCAACAACAAGGGGCACCAGGGAAGTGCTGAGTGGAGGGAATGGCCATGGAGCTGCAAGGAGCCCCCCAAAAAAATAAAATTGGAAACAGCAAAATCCAGACTGGAAAGATGTTTGAGGACATATGGCAGGGCAGAAATCTAGTATACAACAGGAGGGTAGTGCAAGGGAAGCAAGTGGAGTATAGAGGCAGATGGGGGACAGGAGTATGTATAGAGAAAGCATAGAGGGGGATGTGACAAGGGCAGCAGCTTCTCCTATCTCAAGGGAAAGTTCTGGGGAAGGAGGGAGCACTGGAGTGGAATTTGCATAGGTTTTCTCTGAAAGACGGTGCCAACAGCTAAATTTGCAATAAAGAATAAAGGCAATTCAGGAATCACGAACTGAAATGACTTAAAGCCTTAACACAGTTGCAGTGTTCAGAAAGAAAATCTCAGCTCTGAACACAGACAGTGTGTTTGAAATGGGTGCAGCAGCTCTGAACTGAGCACAATTCAACACCTGATAAGTATTGAAAGGATAAATAGCAAGACGAGGTTTCATTTTCTAGACATGTGAGGGGGGAAAAAACCTCGTTCTCCCAAGCAAGGATTAGATTGCTTCTACTTAGCATTGACCTTCAGATTCCCAATGTTAAATCAGTATTCAAAATGCATTGGCATTCCTCTTGTTCCTGAAAGCGGTTGTAGAAGTGGCACTTTTAAGCTTTCCAGTTGTAAAAATAATTTTCTATCAGTGCAGGGGTGTTATAGTAAAAATGATATTAACTAGAAAAATGAAATGTAGCACGCAATTGAAGCAACCAAGGGAACCTACAGCTGCTACTAAAAGTCCTCTGTACGGCCCCAACCCTATTTCATCATTTGTAGAGAAATAGTAACTAGACATGATTTATCTAAGATTAAATCAAGGAATAAGACAATGCAGCTTTGTTGATAAGCAGGATATTCCTGTCAAGAGAGTGATAAACTGTAGGTCTGGTCAGCAAAGTGAGAAAATCACCTGGAGCTGCCAAGATTAGAGGAGAAGTAGGAAAAAGGTAATTTTGGCAGGGGGAAATCATGACCACTGACTCATTGACCACCTCCCCAGATGATACCACCTACTCAAAAGAGAACAACGGAAGAAGAAAACAGAGTCTGCGCAATAACTTACATAGGAAGTGAAGAAATCTTGACCAATCATTAAAGAGAATAACAATGAATATGTATTAATTGTTAGAATATGTAATAATCAGTGTATAAAAAGGGAAATTTTTGAAACTAAGGTGTGTTCCTGTTTTGGGATGAGCACCCCATTTCTGCGCATTAATGGAATAAACTTGGAAATACCTCTGCTCTGTGTGTTACTGGCTTGCACACCAGCTAAGGAATCCAGATTTGGGACAACAGGGGTAGGATGTGTGCAAAAAAGCTAAGTTAAAGGGTTCAATAAGATGAGATATTTCGCTTAAAAATTTTACCTTTCAAAAAGGTTCTTTCAAAACTCTATTACCATTACATTTCTTAACTTGATTTATTGTTGACCCACTACACTGAAAGAGGAAAGCTACTTTTCTTACTTTGGATGTATGCTACACCTGTTTTTTGCCTGCACTATTAAATCTACAGCCTTCAGGTTCTCTAGAAACCCTTAGGGTTTCTGGATGCCCATGCAACCAGGAATTGAATGTTTTCCATTTCATTTTTGAAATGGTGTCATATAAATTCACATCAGAGTTTAATATCATAGTTATAATCTGGAAACAAAGCTGCATATGGTAACCTACCAAATATCCCTGTGCTATAACAATACAGCTTTTTCACGAGTGGCCTCCCTGCTCTCTCTTTTGTTAGGATATTGTCACATGGACACATTGCCGCAGTTCCAGAAAAAAAGAGATGCATTTATCCGACATGAGTTTCTTTTTCTATAGCAAAAGTGTGAGGTAGAAGAGCACTCAGTGTGTTGCATGAAAGCCTTTATCTTCGTTTTCTACATATACTTGCCTACAGAGAGAGCACCATGTAACAATAGTGACTATTTCAATAATTCTTTTGCTAACCTAATTGTAACTTCCTTTAGCAGAGTATTCAGAAATTCTCTCTACAATTGTGCAATGCGGACCATGCAGAAACAGTTAAGCATGTCTGTCAGACAAGGGAAAGTTTTATGTCTCGTATATAATGGGAAGAAATATAGATACGGAATACTTGCCCACCAGGATGCCCACCAGCCAGTCATGGATCCTGTTCTACCACAACTTTAAGATTACGCAGCAATGCGAATTTAATTTTTCTGACCAATGGATCCTATTTCTTACCATGCTCATTAAAGACTTTCTTCTCCTGCTTCTCTGAAGAATGCAGGAAATTGGTCAGTGACCTTTCCACGCTGCTGCTGCTGGTGCGTGGCATTTCCATGCTGCAGGCCAACACGGAGACTTCTGCAGGGAAAAAAGATGTTTTCATGTAAGATTTTATTTTAAAGTCTGTTTTTTGAGCAAATCTGGGGTTCACAGTCTGCGACAATGAAGGGAAAAAGGTATCTTTTGTAGGGCTTTCAAAAAGCTCTGTCTAGTTGATAGTGCAGCAGCTATTCTTAACAGCACAGGTCTCCAAGTCAGTCCCACCAACATGCCACAGAAATTCCCTTTGAGTAGAGCTGAGATCAAAATTTTCATTCATGTATTGACCCTTGTCTTCCAGCTTTCTGGAAGGTAACGTACTTTAGTGGCCACAGCTCCCTGGGAAAATCAACTTCTATGAAAATAATGAAACTGTCTATCCAGGGCAGGGAGCAATAGTGCAGGGGACAGAACCGCCGTGGGAAAGAAATTTGGATTATGGCACTTATTTTACAGTCTATCAAAGTGACCCCAGTTCTCACCGTCCTCAAACCTCCTTTGAATTAGCTTTTCCTTAAAAATGCATCCTGATATACAACCTTATACACAGACACAGCTCTTCATAAAGTGCTTAAGCAGCTTCCTCCCTGCAGGTTGGGGGAAGTGGGACAGGAGAGCCTCAGTGACTTGACTGTCTTTGGCTACTTACAGCAGCCTAATCTTACAACTCCGAGGCCACACAGAAGCTCTTAAGGGCTGTATAGTTTCCCATGGTCTTATTATACAAAGATAAATTGCTTTGCTCCCATCCTAAATTGCCTGTTCTATGGAGCCTTGCCTGTAAATTAATAACAAATGTAGAATTGTATTTCTGCAAGAGAAATTGATCTGTTAACATTTAAATTCTTTGCCACAGGCTTGAGTAAATCTTTTATTTGAAGGTAAGATTAACTTCTTCCCTATGGTTCCAACATCTTGCCTTGTAGTGATTTTAAAGATACATGAAGGATAGATATCCTTGCCTTTCAGCTTTTTGATCAGATCACTTTCATTTGGCCAGATGCTACCACGGCCATAAATTTCAAAGCTAAAAATAGCCTTGACTTTTTTTCCCCTTATCCCTTAATTCTCTCAAATAGATAATGATTCAGTGCTACCTTGTGACCTTTCAAGTCTAGCTCACTGCAAGTTAAGTGAACATTGGAGAGCAGAAGCCTTATACTTTAAGGTTTTTAAAAGAGGAGTTCATATTTCCTATCTTTTATTTAAAGCAGTAGGTAAGAGCAAAGTGAGTTGGTTCCTTCACTGCAGAACATACAACTTGGGAGTCTAAAAGCCTGACTCTGTTTTTTCACTTCAAATAATCCTATCACAAAATCTTTACTTTTTACAAAACTGTTTCATAATATATATAAAGCCGTTAAAATATTAGATCCTGCTTTCACTTGAACTTACCATAAATCTTTAGTAACTGATTAAGGAAAACTGATACCAGGTTTGTGCCATCATAGACAAGAGCAAAGAACGATACTCAGCTCTGTCTGTATGACTGCAATATTAATTGCTATAAAAGGACTTTGTTAGCATCTTGGTTTAAAACAAATGTTATGACAGGAATGTGGTTTTTTTAAAGAATAAACTGTAGCAGAGTATTTCTGTTTAAAAGTTTAATATGAAATCCAATAGCACAGCACAGACACTTGAAAGATCAAGCAAGACACATTAATTCATCAGGAGTTCAACCTTTGTGGAGGATGCCCCTCAACACCACATCTTCTGTGATTTTCTCTAGCGTGTCCTTGTGGGGTAATTCCCAAAACATCTTGGCAGCCTCAGATCTGTGTCTGTATCCCACACCACTGACATGATGTAGTTTAAAACCGTTACTTCTCATCCTATTGCTCCACTCCCTGATAAAGGGTCCCTCCCCATCTCTCCTGTAGCCCCCTTTAGGTACTGAAAGGGGCTATCAGTTCTCCCCGGAGACCTCATAATATAAAACCGGGAACCGTTTTAAACTGAAAGAGGGGAGATTTAGATTAGATCTCGGGAAGAAATTCTTTCCTGTGAGGGTGGTGAGGCACTGGAACAGGTTGCCCAGAGAAGCTGTGGCTGCCCCATCCCTGGAGGTGTTCAAGGCCAGGCTGGATGGGGCTTTGAGCAACCTGGTCTAGTGGGAGGTGTCCCTGCCCATGGCAGGGGGGCTGGAACTGGATGATCTTGAAGGTCCCTTCCAACCTGAACCATTCTATGATTCTATGATTCTATGATTCTATGAAGAAGAAACCCAAAGAACACATCAAAAGTAATCTCTCTCACACAGGATGCTCGGTGTTTTGAGGATATGCCACCAGTGGATTGGAACAAGCAGCTTGAGCAGACGGTTTGTACACCATTAGTTACATCTGGCAAATGTAGGAGCTGTTAGGAATGGTCTTCTGGGGGAGGTGTCGGTCATTCCCAGCAGGCAGCACTGCTGATCTCCAAAATTACACAAGCCAGCACGATGTAATGCACACTTCAAATAATTTTGCATCTTCTGCTTTTTGTGTCATCCACCTTTAAACTCTTAACGGCAAGGAGCATCTCAGTATTTGTCGTTTGCTACAGCACGTGCGTGATTTTGCTTTGGTTTTGATGGCTAATGAGTCGACTGTCCTGTTTAAATGGTGAAAGTTAAAATTAAAGCATTACAGCAAAGAAAGAAGAGTTTCTGGGAATTCTAGGTCAGTTCACTGATTTGCACAGTTCAGAGAAATGAGTGAAGTCTTCCCAGCATTGGTTTTGTTTAGTTGAGTATCAGTTGATACGGTAAATTTAGTCCTGCTAAAACTGTTGCGTTCTCCATCTCCTGGCAAAACTTGAAAAGCATCTTTTTCTGAATACAGGCTAATCTCACTGAATTCATAATGTTTCGTGGATGGTAGAAACCACCTCAAAATAACATCTAAGCAACTCAGAAATGAACAGTCTTGGCAACACCTGTAGGGAAGATCAGTAACCTTTCCCTTTTAAGTAAGAAACCGTCTGTCTTCTTTACCACATCACACAGGAAGTCTGTTACAAAAGTAGATCATGAACCCATGTTGCAAAAGTGTTTCTTCTCAGAAGAAGAGTTCAGTAAACGCTAAATTCATAAGAAAACCTAAAAAAAATCAACAAAGGAGCCCAATTCTGTTAGCATCCCTGATAGGACATGGGGCCGTATATAACCATTTGATTTTGGCCCTAAAATTAAACTACCAGCTTCTTTGGTGCATTGTTCGCTGATTAGTGTACTGCAGTTGTAGGAAAATCATCATTACAATGTGCACACCGGCTGAAAATAACTCGTTTGGGCAACAGCTGCATTTCTCTTAGTTGCCTGCCTTGTGGGTCTCCACCTTTTTGCTGCGTGAGAGTTAGTCAACGATGTGACTGCTACACTATGGAAAAACACTGTTATGAGAGCCACTTCTAACAGGCTGGATATAGCTGCATCCCATTTACTGAGGACTGCAAGCAAGCAAAGCACCAAAGAAACCAAACCAAAAATGCTTGAAATATCACATGTGTCTTTTCAGAGCTCCACGTTTCACATGTCAGTGCCATTTCCCCTGAAGCGACGTACCTAATTCTCAATTTGGCCCAAAGGAATTTAGGAGATCCCCAGTCAAAGTGAGAAAGTAGGAGCTTCTTCAGAGGCAGGCATAAATAGTTCCTTCTCCCAGTTGGCTCCTCTCCATCTAGCCGGTGCTGTCAAAGATCTCGCTTGCCTTGAGAAGTAGTCCCTGGACAATGTGTAGAGAAAACTGTGCCACTGAAGGACTTTCTGTTCGGGCCAATCCACCGACAAACTAAATGGAAAAGATACCAACTCCTTCATCCTGCATCTTTGCTTTGTATTATTCCTCTTCCCTTATTCCTCTAAGCAGCTTCTCACCCTCACTACAGTTTAATCTGTTTTTTCAAAGGACAGAGATCTGTGCTGGGGAGTAACCGTTAAACTCTAATTGTGGCTCAAGGTATTATCAATGGCATCTCACATATCTTATTTTAAGAAAATGACGTGCATTACAGGAACATAAACTTAAATTCTCTATTTAGAAGAATATTCAGATTACAAAACCTCAAAGACAGGAAGGGTTGGAATCAGTGCTGCCCAGGGAAATAGTATTTTTTTTTTAATTCACGCATAAACTATTGAAAACTTTTTTTCCTTTTCCCCAGACAATTTATCTTAATTAGAGATCTCTGTCCAAGCAGCTTCTCTTGCAGCAAAACTGAATTGAAAATCCATGCAGGGAAGACTTCCAGTTCACATCCTGTTTATTTTTATTTGTTGTTTTTACATCTCCATTTTGAGGCCCCAATCGCTTCTCCTTGAGCCATGAGCTTCTGGAGTGTGTTGTTTTAAATTTTACAGTTGGATAACGTGAGAGTTGGCCACCCTCTATCCAGAGCACGACTAACTGGGCCTCGTGCGAGGAGGCTCAGGAGAAGAAGTTTAAGAGATTTCTCCAAGCCATGAGAACTGTGTCCAGTTTTGGGCCCCTCACTACAAGAAAGACATTGAGGTGCTGGAGCATGTCCAGAGAAGGGCAAGGAAGCTGGTGAGGGGTCTTGAGCACAAGTCTTATGAGGAGTGGCTGAGGGAGCTGGGGTTGTTCAGCCTGGAGAAAAGGAGCCTGAGGGGAGACCTCCTTGCTCTCTACAAATCCCTGAAGGGATAGTGTAGCCAGGGGTGTTGGTCTCTTCTCCCAAGGAACTGCCAATAGGACAAGAGGAAATGGCCTCAAGTTGCACCAGGGTGTTTTAGATTGGATATTAGGAAAATTTTTACACTGAAAGGGTTATCAAGCATTGGAACAGGCTGCCCAGGGGAGTGGTTGAGTCACCATCCCTGGCAATATTTAAAAGATGGGTAGACGTAGTGCTTAGAGATATGGTTTAGTGATGGTTTTTGTCAGTGTTATGTTGATGGTTGGACTAGATGATCTGAAAAGCCCCTTTCAGATGATCTGAAAGCCCCTTTCACAATTCTATGATTCTATGATTCTATGATGCCTGTAGCATGTCAGGGCAGAACTTTTGCTCAAGTAGTAATTTAAGCAGATGAAATGGCCTTCTGGAATGGGGATTAGCTCACTGTAAAAGGAGGGGGCTGGAAAAAAAAAGAAAAGAAGATACTCAGAGCATTTCTAGCTCCTACAAGCAATTAGATGAGCAGATACTCCAGGAGCACCCCTCTTTCTCACACTGAAATCTTCTGTCTGAGAGAAATTGTTGGTGAGGAGATGCATTTAGTACTGCTGCTACAGGGGACAATAACTCGGCTGCCAGACATCCATTTCTAACATAGAAAGCAGGAGCCAGGGCAGGATATCTCCCTGCCAGCCTTCACACTGTAGATCCCACACTAAAGGCCAGGGAGCTGCCACAAAACAGTGCCCCATGTTCTGCCATCCTGGAATCAAAGCCATTGCTCATCATGCGCTGTGCACCCAGACTACTACTTTTGATGTCCAAATTGATACAGGAGATGAGTGTAGCGTGCTTCCATCTGAGTAGGATGCTTGCAGGATTAGCCTAATTAGAAGAGTCATTTTAAGTCTTATTATTGATAAATTATACTGCTTTGTTGCTGGCAGAATGGAGTTACTGGCTAGATGACCCACAAAGAAAAATTGGAGCAAATTTGCATGTGGGAGAGTTCAAGGCCCAGTTTTTGAAGGGAGATAAATGCCTCTTAATTATATTGACTGCCATAGGAACACAGAAAATTTTCAGCATTCCTTGTAACTTGTCCCTACATAGTCAAGTTATTGGATAGAATTAAGTTATGTTTACAAACCTGCTACTACCGCCAGCTGAAATTAGCTGAAATAAGCCCTACTGGAAGTCAAGAGACCTTTTAGAAAGGTGAGAACTTTTTATTTGACATGAAGAGAGACTTAACTAACTCAGTTGTCTGTACTCAGTGCTTTTGTTACTTGTTGCTGAAAGTACACTCTTTACTGATCTGGAAAACGGTTTTACATTTTCACAATGACCTTTCTTTCTATAAACTTTCCTACTGAAGTATTGATAAAATACCATGCATTACAACATTTACACAGCAATAGTGAAATGAAATAAATCCCTTCCCTGTTCCAAGCAAAATATTCTAATAAAACTCTAAAGGCCATTATCTTCAAAACATTAACAATGCAGGAGTTCAGTTTGAAAATGTGGAAATGAAGCCTGGTTCACAGAATCACAGAATCACCTAGGTTGGAAGGGACCCTTTAAGATCATCTAGTCCAACCAATGAAAAACAAAACAAAACAAAACAAAACCACACACACACAACACAACACACACAACCCCCCCCCACACCACCACACCACCCAACACTAATCCATATCCCCGAGCACCATGTCAACTCCTCTCTTGAATACCTCCAGGGATGGTGCCTCAACCACCTCCCTGGGCAGCCCATTCCAATGCCTGATAACCCTTTCAGTAAAGAAAACCTTTTTTTGGTTACAAAAGCTTCTACAAAAACTTTCTACAAAAGTTATTCTGCGGCCTAACTACACTCAGCTGTGGAACAATTGTGGCACATCACAACCTCCTGCCCCATCACTTTGACCTTGAAAGATTTTGGATTCACCAGTTTGTCATGACCTAATTGAAAAAAAAAACCAAGTGGGCAGTGGGAAGAGGGCCCTGTGCAAACTCTGGTGCAACTGCCAAAATAGCGCCTGATTGCTATGAAGTTTCTGCCAAAAAAACCCCAAAGATAGGAACTAGACTGGAGGCAAAGGGAAAGAAACAGAGAAGAAATGACAATTTGGTGTCCAAGCCAGGAAGGGACAAGGCACAGTGTTACCAGGGCAGGACTCTTCAAAGCAAAGAGGGTTGGGGTTGTTCAGCCTGGAGAAGAGAAGGCTCCGGGGAGACGTTATAGCTCCTTCCAGTCACTAAAGGGGGCTACAGGAGAGATGCAGAGGGACTCTTTATCAGGGAATGGAGCAATAGGACGAGGCAGAATGGTTTTAAACTGGAAGAGGGGAGATTTAGATTAGATATTAGGAAGAAATTCTTTCCTGTGAGGGTGGTGAGACACTGGAACAGGTTGCCCAGAGAAGCTGTGGATGCCCCATCCCTGGAGGTGTTCAAGGCCAGGCTGGATGGGGCTTCTTTGAGCAACCTGGTCTAGTGGCATGTGTCCCTGCCCATGGCAGGGGGGTTGGAACTCGATGATCTTTAAGGTCCCTTCCAACCCAAACCATTCTATGGTTCTATGAATGCTCATTGCAGTAGGACCCTTCTGCACAACTCAGCTGAGAGGCACCTTGTATGGCATCCTCTGGCCCAGGGACACAGGGGCTTTGCTGACACAGGCAGCTTCTTCTGATTCGAGCATGTGTTGATGGCACATCTGGAGAAATGGGCAAATCAATGAGAATCAGCAGAGCTCTGGAAAACCTCAGGTGGCAAAGTTGGAAGTTTGAGTCGAGAAAGATCTGCATCCACTCACAAACATCTCTAGCTTTAATTTTCAGCTGTGGAGCACTCAGTCAGAGCTCAAGGACAAATATCTGGCACTCAGCAGCCCACTGGTGGGTTTGAGTCTGGACCCTGCTTTTTGCATATGGAAATCTGTCACAGATGCCAAACTGTATGCACTTCTCTTCCCCCTCCTCTTTTCAGGAGTTGTATTTGATGATCCTGATGGGTCCCTCCCAACTTGAAATATTCTATGATTCTATGATTCCCTGACCTATTTTGCTTAACCATTTCTTGACTCAAACCTCCAACTTTGCCACCTGAGGTTTTCCAGAGCTCTGCTGATTCTCATTGATTTGCCCATTTCTCCAGATGTGCCATCAAACTGCAAAATAGGTGAGATTACAGCAATCAACGTGAAAACTGGGGAAGGAAGTGAACTTCACAAAAGCTTTGGGAACAGAGAGAGAAGTATTATCTGAGGGCACCTTCAGCCACCAACTGTGCTGGCCATATGGTGTGGACTGGCTGTTAGCTGCCTTTGACAAATGGGAGGCTGTAAGCAGTGAGTTAAATGGCTTGCAAATAACATTTCCACTGGTGCTAAGCCCATGATCAGCTCTGGTGGTGACAGCACATCCAGGCAGAGAGTACAACTTCTCAACCAGGGACTGGAGCACTTGTGAGGAAAGGCTGAGAGACCTGGAGCTGTTTAGCCTGGAGAAGAGAAGGCTTCAGTATCTAAAGGGTGGATGTCAAGAGGATGGGGTCAGACTCTTCTCAGTGGTGCCCAGTGACAGAACAAGGGGCAATGGAGACAAGCTGGAACACAGGAAATTCTGTCTGAACATGCAGAAAAACTTCTTTCCTTTGTGGGTGCCAGAGCCCTGGAAGAGGCTGCCCAGAGAGGGTGTGGAGTTTCCTTCTCTGGAGACATTCAAAACCCACCTGGATGGTTTCCTGTCCAAACTGCTTTGCGAGACCCTGCTTTGGCAGGGGGTTGGACCAGATGATCTCTAAAGGTCCCTTCCAACCCCTACAATTCTGTGATTCTGTGATAAAAATCTAAAGAAAGAACGTAACACAAGAGGGGGTTGATACAAGCAAGCAGAGAGCAGTGGAAAAGTAGTAAGTACTTTCTTGATAAGCTCAGGGAACAACTGGTAGGCAAAACCAACAGGGCAAGAAGCAGCACATGATGGATGTCACAGAAAATGTAGATAACACATTTCTGTACACAGTCCAGGAGCCAGTGTCATAGTGCTAAAGCCATGGGAATTTTGGCAAGGCAAACCCAATCTACAAATATAAGGATTACAGATTACTAGAGAGTGCTTTTTCAGCAGGTCACCTTTACTGCAGTCTGCTTCTGGGTCTTTGTTTAATATGCAAACCTAAAATTAGGAAGATCCACTCAGGGAGATTTAATCCCAGGAAGGTTCATGGCAGCTACTGACTCAGCAGTGGGAAGTTAGAGTTTGATGAGGACTTCGTGTGATCCACCAAATCCCAGGAAACTACAAGGTATAACTTAATCATGTAGCTATTATCTAAGGACTGCAAAGGACGCCCACATTTTGTTCAGCTCTGAAACACTCTCAAGCAGCCTCTAGCATGGATTTGATGAAAAAATGAGGGAAGGATACCGCAACCTTGGCTGGGGAAAGGTCAGCAAGGAACTTCTGGCTTTTAATTATAATTCAAGATATGATATCTTTATAATTCAAGATATAAAGCATCCTAATGGAAAGAATCTCTTACGAACAGGAAAGCAGAATTAATGCATGGAAAGCCTAGCAGAACAAAAAAAGTAATGAAACAAACTCTGTCCCAAGCCTGCAAATGTTAAATAGACTGATGGACTGGGTACTTTCACACCGCCTGAAGCCCATCTGTTCCTCCCAGATTGGTCGTCTTTGTCTGCATTAGCCCAGGAGCCATCAGAGCCCTCCACTAGTCTCTGTGTGGAACTCCAGGTACAAGGTGGAAAATCAAGAGTTCAGGGAATTATCCCCAGAGATGAAATTTTTATGGCAACAGTAAAAAAAATCATACTCAGCTAGAAGACCAACCATACCTTGGGCTGCATCAAAATCAGTGCGACCAGCAGGTCGAGGGAGGTGATTCTACTCCCCTCTGGTGAGATCCCACCTGGAGTACTGCATCCAGCTCTGGAGTCCTCAGCACATGAAGGACATGGACCTGTTGGAGTGGGTCTAAAGGAGGGCCATGAAGATGCTCAGAGGGCTGGAGCACCTCTCCTATGAGGACAGGCTGAGAGAGTTGGGGTTGTTCAGCCTGGAGAAGGTCCATGGAGACCTTATTGTGGCCTTTCACTACTTAAAGGGGGCCTACAGGAAAGATGGGGACAAACTTTTTAGCAGGGCCTGTTGTGATAGGACAAGAGGTAATGGTTTTAAATTAAAAGAGGGTAGATTTAGACTAGATAGAAGGAAGAAATTTTTTACGAGGGTGGTGAGACACTGGAACAGGTTGCCCAGAGAGGTGGGAGATGCCCCATCCCTGGAAATACTCAAGGTCAGGTTAGACGGGGCTCTGAGCAACCTGATCTAGTTGAAGATGACCTCATTGCAGGGAGGTTTGAAATAGATGACCTTTAACGGTCCCTTCCAACCCAAACTATGATTCTATGATTCTAATCATACAGCGGAATGGGTAAATAAAGAACAATGCAATAGAGATGGGACACTAGCAGTGATGTGCTGAACTGATGTATACAAATTATGATTCTGTGAATAGAGAAAGAAAATAAAAGCAAATGTAAAAAAAGAAAGGTAGATACATAAAATCAAGCGCAGATTATGCCACAGAAATGCTAATAAGGATACTACTTATTTTTACACTGTTTTGCCTTATCTAAGTTCCATGACTGTATTTCCAGAAGAGTTTGAAAATTTGTGGGGAGAAAGTTCTGCATGAGCACTGTTGAGGGTCAGAGGGGTATAATCAGAGTGCCAGCCCTCCCTTTCATTATCCAGCTTAAGGCTATGAAATAGCTCGATCTATAAAAGCTATTTGGATTATGATTGTAACATCTCAATTTAAGTAAAATGTATGTCAGCTGCTTGCTATTCAGGTTGGTTTTCCTACCCTTCTGCCTATGGAAGCCTCAGTTCTCTGTCTTGTTTCTTTGATATTTTCTGATCCCAAAACTGCCAAACAGACCTAACTAAATTAAAAGTTGACCTGAGCTGCCTATAAGGGTCAATTTTATATGCTAAACTATCGACTAGCTAAACTAGACTATACATAAGCTATATACTTATAATAACAATCATTCACCAGCTCTTGAACCCAATACAACACCCACATGTTGTGAGAGAGCTGGGACGAAAATACAGGGCCACCTCAGAGACAGCCCCTTTGCCTCAGGCTGCCTGACCCAGACAGTTGTGTCCCTCAGCCCAGCCTAGGAACAAGCTCGTGTACGTGGTAGAAAGAAGGGAAAAATCAAATCCACATTTGGACTGTGCCACCTGGACGCACCATATTCACCCCACTTTTACTTGCAGTGGGAACAGAATCACAGAATCACAGAATTCTAGGGGTTGGAAGGGACCTTCAGAGATCATCTAGTCCAACCCCCCTGCTAAAGCATGGGTGGACGGATGATATTTGGCCACAGGACCAGAGTGTGGAGAAGACGATGTGGCAGGTCCACACCTCCCACTTTCTCCTCTTCCTGCCCTTCCTCTTTCTGACCCCCAGCCTTCCTACCATTTCATAGGCAGCAGTGGCAGCAAGAATTACAGAAGTTCTGGTGTATTTGCCTCCTCCTGATACCCTTCACGTGGGTGTAGGGGGGGCTTACCTTTCCTGCTCCGCCCTGGCTATGACCCTACCATTTGTTCACCCAGGGGAAAGCAGTAGGACTTCACTGCACAGGAGATGAACACCCAGGAGGGACCTGGCCCAGGGTGCAAGAAACACGTGGGGTTCCCCTTGCTGGCAGGAGCAGAGTAAGCTGTCCCACTGGTAAGCTCTGTCTGAATCAGGTTCAAGAAGTGCTTGAAAAACTGTCAACCTGCCATGAAGACAGCATGATGCATTTCCCTGTGGTCAGGCTCCAGCAGACAAGCAGAATCAGCCCAAAAGCAGAAACCATGGTCCCAGAGCAATAGCCAGCACTTATTAGGATCTCACTAAGAATGAAGTTGGCAGGGCCAGAGAGACATATTGCTAAAAATACATTTGGCAGGAGAGAAGTAAGACAAAAACCTGCTTCACTCAGCGCTCTTTGGCCACATATCCTTAAAAGAGCAGGAGGCTCCACAGCAGGCATTTGCTGAAATCATCCTCTGTGGGTCCAAGTAGTAAATCTGTATCAGTGGGTTCGATACTGAATCCTGTTCAGTCCTGGAAAAACCTGGAGAAGGAGAAAGTATAACCGTTCTTTCCATTAAAGAAATGATTGAGAGTTAAAGCAGATAGATGCAGATTAGGAGTGAGATGACGAGTAGGTGCATCGCACTGAACTCAGCTTCCACCCCAGAGACTCATCAGAGGGAGAAGGCTGATGAAATGAGACTCCACTTGATCTTTTCACTTCACTTTCTCTTTTTAAGTATTTTCTTTGTGTCTGTGATGCATAAGGTTTCTTTGGAAAGATATCTTTCTTTGGAAAGCGGGTTTACTGGCCAAGTGCCGGGTCCTGCACTTGGGTCACAACAATCCCATGCAGCCCTACAGGCTTGGGGAAGAGTGGCTGGAGCCGCCCTGCAGAAAAGGACCTGGGGGTGTTGGTCAACAGCTAGCTGAATATGAGCCAGCAGTGTGCCCAGGTGGCCAAGAAGGCCAACAGCATCCTGGCCTGTATCATGAACAGTGTGGCCAGCAGGACTAGGGAAGTTATCGTTTCCCTGCACTGGTGAGGCCCCATCTTGAGTGCTGTGTCCAGTTTCGGACCCCTCACTACAAGAAAGACATTGAGATTCTAGAGCGAGTCCAAAGAGCAACGAAGCTGGTGAGGGGTCTAGAGCCAAGTCCTACGAGGAGTGGCTGAGGGAACTGGTCTTATAGGTCTTTTCCAACTTAAATGATTCTATGAATCATTGGATCTCACCTTTCAAGTATGTCCTGGTCAAGGAGTGCTGGGGAAGATATCAAGCAATTAAGTACTGTGTTGCAATTGCATTTTAACTGTCAAAAATATTTTTCAAAACTTCTTAAAAAGTGTAATTTTGTCCTCAGAGCCTTCAGTTTCATTGGGAAGGCACTGCAGTAGGTCAGCATGTATAAGACACGGGCTTTTGGGTTTTAAGAGGAGAGGAATAAAACCTCCATCATCAACAGGAAAGCTAGAAAGGAAGAGAACTCAGAGTAGGAGAGGAGATATGGAGGAGGAGCTGAGGGGGAGTGCATTTGTATTTACTGTCAGGGACAATATTGTTTCCTAGAAGAGGAAAAGTGCACAATACTTGCAGAGTTTCTGCTGCTCTAAGTTTGTTGTTTTAGGCTGCCTCTTACCAACTAACGTGTGTCCCCTCTGCAGTGCTGTAAAACACTTGACCTTCTTTTGACACTCCCTCTTAGTGAATACTATCCGATGGTAAGTTGTCACACCTTCTTGCCAGATTTCTGCATCCTGGATACTTCCATGAGTGCAAAGCTCCTGTATGGGTTTGGGGAAGATCATAGAATCATAGAATGGTTTGGGTTGGAAGGGATCTTAAAGATCATGGAGTTCCAACCCCCCTGCCATGGGCAGGGACACCTCCCGCTAGACCAGGTTGCTCAAAGAAGCCCCATCCAGCCCGGCCTTGAACACCTCCAGGGATGGGGCAGCCACCACTTCTCTGGGCAACCTGTTCCAGTGTCTCACCACCCTCACAGAAAAGAATTTCTTCCTAAGATCTCATCTAAATCTCCCCTCTTCCAGTTTAAAACCATTCTGCCTCGTCCTATTGCTCCATTCCCTGATAAAGAGTCCCTCTGCATATCTCCTGTAGCCCCCTTTAGTGACTGGAAGGAGCTATAACGTCTCCCCGGGGCCTTCTCTTCTCCAGGCTGAACAATCCCAACTCTCTCAGCCTGTCTTCACAGGAGAGGTGCTCCAGCCCTCTGATCATCTTTGTGGCCCTCCGCTGGACCCGTTCCAACAGACCCATGTCCTTACTGTGTTGAGGACTCCAAATCTGGAGTATTTCTGGACCCCACAGTATTCCAGGTGGGGTCTCACGAGAGCAGAGTAGAGGAGCAGAATCACGTCCCTCGACCTGCTGGCCATGCTTCTCTTGATGCAGCCCAGGATCCGGTTGGCTTTTTGGGCTGCCAGTGTGCATTGCCGGCTCATGTTAAGCTTCTCATCCACAAGCACTCCCAAGTCCTTCTCCTCAGGGCTGCTCTCCAGCCATTCTCCACCCAACCTGTATTTGTGCTTGGGATTGCCATGTCCCAGGTGCAGGACCTTGCACTTGGCTTGGTTGAACTTCATGAGGTTTGCACAAGCCTGCCTCTCGAGCCTGCCCAGGTCCCTCTGGATGGCATCCCTGCTCTCCAGCATGTCGACTGCACCACGCAGCTTGGTGTCATCAGCAAACTTGCTGAGGGTGCACTCAATCCCACTGTCCGTGTTGCTGACAAAGATGTTAAACAGCACTAGTCCCAGTACCAACCCCTGAGGAATGCCGCTTGTGTCTGGTTTCCACTTGGACATCGAGCCATTGACCACAACCCTTTGAGTGCGGCCATCAAGCGAGTTCCTTATCCACCAAGTGGTCTGGTGGTCACTCCATCCCAGTGGCAATAATGCTTGGGGATGAACTTCTTCTCATCCTTTCTAAAGCACCACTTGCAGTGTCTAACTAGCTGACTTTCGACTCTTCAGGTAAGTAGGTCTGTTAAAGCAAACCCAGCTTAGTAGTATCTTTTTCTCTTGGTTGTTCCAAGTCCTCCACTTTGCAGGCCTCTACCTTGGTCTGGTGACCAGAGTGGGAAGGGAAGCAAAATTTGCTTCTGGCAGCAGAACAGGAGGAGAGAACGTGCTGTCTCATGCCTTGCAAAGTACAATGGTGTTTCTATAAGTGCGGTGGTGTCCATAAGTGACTGCTGATAATCGTCTCCAGTCACATGCTCTGCTGGAAGTAGACACACTTCATTTTATGAAAAATAGCAAAGTACTTGGAGATCTTGAATAAGTGCCACATAACCTTTTTGTGGTTAGGATTTGTAGTTCTTACTCTTCACAAATACAAGTGGCAAGAAAGAAAGATGCAGGGACATAAGCCTCTTCACATGACTCAGAACTTAAAATCTGTCTTCTTGCTTAATCCAAGTGTTGTGATGGCAGCACAGGCACTTTGCTGGCAGTGCACAGTTCTGCTAAAAGCAAGCTGCTTCCTATGGGCACTTCTCTGCAGAGAAAATCTCCTTGGAGAGCTTCCTAAAAGGTTACTAAAAGAGATCCCCCACTAACTTCTACTTCTTAATATAAGCCCATGCTACCTGCCATCCAAATAATTCCTGGGAGTCAGTGTTTCACTTCAGCAAAATTTAGTAGTGAACTGAAATTCTTACATAAAATTGCATCTGATAAACAAATTCTTGTATGACTTCTTGTTCATAAATCTTAAGTATAATCAAAATCTAGATTTTCAGACATTTTCAGCAGAACAGCTGACCAAAACTGACCAGCACCTGATCTTGGTGTGTCAAGGTGTTTACACAAGTTTAGAATTGGTATATCTTGCGTTTTCAGGTATGAGAAGTAGCACAAGTTAGCCCATCCAGCTATTTATTTTGATAATTATGCCTCTTATGTTTATAACATGCTTTCATTGTAGCTGTTGTGACGCTACGAATGGCAAAGCTCTGCAAACTGGCTGGAATAGCAGAATCAGACTGAGAAAACATCAGGACTTTAACTGATGTTTTTTAACTCTTCTGTAAGGTACTGCAGACACCTATTGCCTCATATACTCATTGCTGCCTTTCATCACATGTGGTGAGTTTTATACTGTAAAAATGTGTTAAATCCCTGTAGTATATGAATTCCATTTTTCTCAGCGCTCCAAAATTCTGAAGGGTCTGCTTCAATATGTCCTGTATTTTGCCTGCAGTAGATTAAAGTCTCAGCTATAGTACGCTGATCTCCTCAATCTGAAACGAGGAGACAGTCACCCTGCGAACAGAAGTGCTGCAGTTCTCTGCCTGTCATTAGTACATGTCAACACTTCATTAAACTGTCCAGAGTCTGAAAGCGTAAGACAAATGGACTTGATTCTGCAAAAAAAGCAGAAGGAAAAATAATCGTTTTTCATTCTCTGTGTTTTGTTGATTAATGGACATACATTCAATTGATAGAGGTAAGAATTTGAATGGGCAAGAAAGGCAGCAATTTAAAATATCATATTCCTACGGCTGAAAGCCAGGTGTCTGTGAGCCATTAGCACTTGTAAAGGTTGAGAGACTGATGGTTCCTGGCATGGGCCATGAGATAGTCACCTCTAGATACCCTGGGAAAATCAAAAGTTATCATGCAGTCCATTAGCTGCAAACTCCAATCTGTAAGGTCAGGGCTGAGGCACAATGGATACGAGAGTGCACAAGGCATTTAAATTGGTGTTGCACCTCTGCTGTAGACAATAATCTTCCGTTTCCAGTGATATTTCTCTTGCTGAAAGACATTCTGTATCTCTGAGAGTTCATGATTTTTAAATCTAAAGGTTTGAAGCTGCTGAAATGCAGCTGTACATTATGTATAGGCAGAGAGACCAAGCCGCTGTAAGAAAACACACTGACCTCAGAAGTGAGGAGAGAACAAAGGCAAGAGAAATACAGCAGCAAATGGGCACATTTATGAACATCATTTAAAAAATGTAAAGCTAAAATACTGTTTTGTAAAAATAATTTATTGCAGACATTAAGTATGCTTTTATCAGAGTAACTTTAAGAAACAGAAGCAAGCCATATATAAGGAATGTGCTTATTTTTAGTCTACAGGAGGAAGAAAATCAGGTGAAGAGGATAGCATCATGGGGAAAGGATGCCAAGTAATGAGTGAGTGAACATTGCGGAGTAGAAAGGACAATAATCACCCTGTGGTGGAAAATGAACATTTGGGATGACAGGGCCCAATGTGTTAGGATTGCTCAAAGCCTCGTTATGCTGTTTAAATCCATGAGTGACCAAAACCACAGCTGGTTTCAAGTCATCCTAGGTTCTCAAGGGAGACCTAAAGTATTATTTCATTAAAACACTTATACAGTTTTTAATTGCCTGAGAGATTACCTGTTTTTCCATGTCTATCTGATAAAACATTTTTTCTCCTTACTGCCCTTGGTGCTTCTAACTGTTAGTAGCACTAACAGCACTACTACTGGTGTTTTAAAACACTTGGTGCTTAAAAAACCTGAAATAATCAGAGTGAGAAATACAAGAGCATTGACAATAAGGGGAAAAAAAAAAAGAGTAGCTTTACTATCTGACAGTTTACAGGGAAAGAAACTCATTGGGTGAAATTAAAGTAGATTTCCCTGAAAATTGAAAGATTTATTGTAGCAAGATAAAAACTCCTCAGAAGAATGAGATGTGCCATCTACCACTGCAAGGTCCCAGACAGCTGCAGAGCTCTTGGCTCTAGCCATGTCCTGACTCTACCCTGGGGCACGACATGGGTATCCACCACCCTCCTGAGAGCAGAAAGCTGGGTGAATGCACAGGATTTGCAGATCTAAGTAGTTTTGCTGTCTCTCCCGAAAGAATAAAATCCTTTTATTTTATGTGCTGTGTCCAAGGGGCTGTGTCCACCATCTCAGACTGTATTTCAAAATTGATTTTCTCCTCCTCTGCTTGTACAGGTTCCAGCTCTAACACTGGAAATGTTATAAACAAAGGCTGAGGGAGGGGAATCACGGTTATAGCTCCCTGTTTAGTTTTTATAATGTAGATCTTGATACTTCAGAAAACGGGACTTTTTTTTCCCAGTGCCTCTTGAATTTTTTTTGCCTCTGAATCTCAGTCTATTCACAGATTGGAAAAAGACCCAGCAGGGCAAGACAAGCAAATGTAGCACTGATAGTCACAAAATTACAACAGACATTCATGCCTATCGCACAGGTTTCAGCCCACTGCTAGAAATTGTCTACCACTGTATTTCTATAAGTTTTGAAGCTTTTGGCAAGAGCGAGACTAACCCTAATAAGTTACTTAATGAATTCAGACTTATTAGAACTCATGTGGCAGCTATCTGAGAAGCTACACCAAGCTCCTAAACAACTGATTTAATTAAATGCAATTAAGCACTAAGAGGTATCAGATGCATGCAATCATATTCTCTTGATCTAGCAATTCATATTAATAACTCTCAGAAAGCAATTTCAGATTTGTTATTTGCTGTTGCTTGGTGGTTTTTGTGTGTGTTTTATTTATTCCCATTATACACCTCACTGTATCTGACCAGCAAATTCTGCTTTATTATGAAGCTATTCAAATTCTGTTTGGGAATATAAGCCAGGCCTAGCAAATCCAAACAGTGAGGGATTGTCTCTGCCCAGTGGAAGCTACCTGAAACCTAAAAATACTAGCTCCAAAAATTCCCTGTGAGTATAAAATGCAACCCTTAAAGAACATGTTTGGACTCATTGGGTGAGTAATTTTTAGGTGTTAACTACATTTATTTGCTTTGTCTGACACATAGATTGGCTACCAACTCTGTCTCTAAATTATTTTTGCAGAAGTAGTGCAGCATCCTTACAAAAAGCGTAGCTTGAACCATATTATGAATTAAAGTAGTAAAAGACCTAGCCAGTAATTCCTTCTTGGGAGATAACAAAGTAGAAACAAATATCAGAGATTTACTATAGAGGGGAATTATTATTGCAAAGCTAATTCTATAAATGGAAAATATTAAGAAAATTAGACCTGTTCGGTAAAACATTAAACCAAATCACTTTTCCCACCCATACAATTGATGTTTCCTTTTTTAGGTTATGAACAATCTATATTGTGGGTGATATATTACCCTGTACAAGTTCTTTAATCCACATCCCAGAAATAATTAAACTGAAATTACTCTGTGAAATGCAATGTGAAATAAAGGTAATGGTTTAAGAATCCGAACACCAGTTTTGGTGAAGTCAAACTGTCAGCACTCGTTCATACCAGGTTTGAATCTGAAAGAACGAGAGAGTCCTTCCACTTAAAAAAATTTTAAAAATATACTTTTGGTGGGTGCTTCCTTGATGTGGGATAGCATTTGTCAGCATCCTGCAAAACCAAAGGAGAGTGAATTTTGTTTTCCTAGAAACCTCTGATCTCTTGCTTCACTGAACACGCCAAGCAGCTTGAACTCCTGACACTGGTGGGTGTGCACAGAAAACCACCCAGGGAATCAAATCTCCATAGGGATACTGAAAAGAGTCACAGAGTTGTAGGAGTTGGAAGGGACCTTCAGAGATCATCTAGTCCAACCCCCCTGCCAAAGCAGGGTCTTGCAGAGCAGGCTGGACAGGAATGCATCCAGGCAGGTTTGGAATATCTCCAGAAAAAGAGACTCCACACCCTCTCTGAGCAGCCTCTTCCAGGGCTCTGCCACACTCACAGTAAAGAAGATTTTCACGCATGTTCAGACAGAACTTCCTGTGTTCCAGCTTATCCCCGTTGCCCCTTGTCCTGTCACCAGGCACCACTGAGAAGAGTCTGACACCACCCATTTGACAACCGCCCTTTAGATAGTGATCAGCACTGATGAGGTCCCCTCTCAGTCTCCTCTTCTCCAGGCTAAACAGCTCCAGGTCTCTCAGCCTTTCCTCATCAGAGAGGTGCTCCAGTCCCTTGATCATCTTCATAGCCTCTGCTGGACTCTTTCCAGCAGTTCCCTGTCCTTCTTGAACTGGACACAGGACTCTAGATGCGGCCTCACTGGGCAGAGCAGAGTGGGAGGATGACCTCCCTTGACCCGCTGGCCACGCTCTTTTTAATGCACCCCAAGATGCCATTGGTCTTCTTGACCACAAGGGCACACTGCTGGCTCATGGTCAACTTGTTGTCCACCAGGACTCCAAGGTCTTTCTCTGCAGAGCAGCGTTCCAGCAGGTCAGACCCTAATCTGTACTTGTGTGTGGGATTACATACAAAAGGCTTGGGTTTTCTGCAATGTCATGACATGTCACAGAGCATGAAAGGACAATGGTCTACCAGGTTCCCTAAGAAATGTCCTCGGTGAAGAGGGGACCGTCCCATGGCTGCCGGTCTGGGGTTCCTTGAGCTGAAATTCTTCAGAAGCATCTGAGCTGCCACAGTGTGATGCACACGGGAGACTTTACCCAGTTGTGTAATCCCTGTACTGTTTAAACGACTTACAATAATGTTAGCTCTTGCGCTACTAGTGCTGTTCCTCTGCAGGAACATTTAGGGGATACTGTAAATCCTTGAGTAATTTTATGGCCAAGGCAATATAATACAGTTATTTTGGGCTTCAGCTTACAGTGATATACAACTACATCAGATTCTGCATTTTCATAAAAACAAAATGGCAAGTTTCTTGCCCTTACAGAAAGCTCTAAAGGAATAAAATCTTCAAAATATAAAATTGATGCAATGTCATCTGCCTGAGGGCCTGAAACAAGAGCTCTAAAGAGACCGGTGCAATGTGATATGTTTGAGAGCCTGAAACGTGCTCTAAAGAGTGTGAACTCCAGTATGCATCTTCATTTTGTATTTATCCCTGAATCCACAGTCCCAGCAAAGCAAGTGACAACCACCTTTGCAAAGAGCAGTGAAAAGGCAGGAACGGGTAATTGTGGTAAGCCCTGCCCACTCACTAAGTCACTGTGCCCTGCAAATTAATGTAGATATTACAGGTGATCCTGCTGCTCTTGCTTCCTCCATTACAAAAAGAAAAGGTTCCGATATCCCACTGCTACTTTCACTGGTTAAACAGGACCGTGGCAGAAGGCTACTGAGTATGGAGCCATGGAAGGCTGGTTGGCAATACTTAACAGGCTTTGAGTTATCTTATTCCAGCCACCGTGTATTGGGAATGTCATTTAATAAGAGAATGCAATATGTGGATGTAACGCAGAGTAACGTTGAAAGTTCATGAATGTTGCATAGGTTGGTAAACTATTATTTTTCTGTGTAAAGAGCCCTGGAAGTACACATGGGGATAAGGGAAAGAGCTGAATCTGTCAGGAAACTGTATTGAACAATTTTGCACTTATGGCTAGAAGCAGAAAAAAGGCAGGACTCTGCAGAAAACTAGAATTAATGAAGCCCATTCTTCCCTTTGAGCCATAATGTTATCAGCTCGCTTTACTCTTGGTTTAGAGAATTGGCTGATCTCCATTTTTTGAACTCACTTATGTGGTATAACTGGAGGCATCATCTG
Source organism: Numenius arquata (assembly GCF_964106895.1). Lineage (NCBI taxonomy): Eukaryota > Metazoa > Chordata > Aves > Charadriiformes > Scolopacidae > Numenius > Numenius arquata. The sequence goes on from NC_133577.1 coordinate 49,751,170, forward strand.
GCCTTTTCGTACTTGTTACTATTTTCATCTGTTAAATCATTTAAGTATTTTTGTAATTAATAAAGGCTTTTAAGTGTTTTTTTTTTCCTCTTCGGGAAAAGCTGTTTTAATTGCTCCACTGCTGATCAACTAATAGTAGTTGGTTTGAATATTTGTGATCTGACAGTGTTTTCTCAAGGGACTAAAAATATGCACATTTCTTTCTGATTTACTAGATGTAACCATGACATCTAACCGACTGAGGTCTTCATCTCACAGTGAACTTAATATAACCTTTGGTATATACTATTGGCTTGCAGAATAAAGAAAACCTTAACAGGCAGTTAAAAGAAAATAGAACTGAAGAAAGAAGTCATGGTAAAGCATCTGGAATATAAATCGGAACAGAAATATATCTGTATGTGTACGCATTTCTAGTTATTTTCACTTTTCTCTCATTAGCCCCATTTCTGCGAATATATTTTTTGAAGAAAAGAAGCTGAAAGTAAGAGAAAGATGTTCAGAACTTTTTTTTTTTTTTTTTTTTTTTTAAGTAATGAGGGAAATAAATTGACAACAATGAAAGTGGAAAGAAGGGAAACAGCAGCATAAGCCACAGCCAGATTTGCTGTTGTGGCTCCAGTTGGGTAAGAGGTTACTGTTGAAGCTGCTCATCGCCACCTCCCCCTCGATGTTACTGCTGCTCCAAGATCTGCAGGCGTAATGGAACATACAGATTTCAGTTGTTTTATCTGACTTTAAGGAGTCACTGAATGTGCAACCCTGCCAACAGCTCCAAAGTCAGCACTACTGCAGGGGCAGCAGCATTCATCCAAGGGTCTACCTGGTGATAGTCACCCCAATAACTCAGCTCAGCTGCCAGGAGAGCACTTCTGAACAGCTCAATTTGTGTCAATCCAACACCACCAGATTTTTTACTACTGTAACTAAGAGCAGAATGTGACGCATAAAAACTGCAAACAGAATGGGAGCAAAAGTGCATCAGTTTGGAGGAGTAGGAAACGAAGAAGAAAAAGTTAAGGGGAAAAAAACCCAAAATGAGGCAGAATCTGGCTCAGATGTATGAACCATCTGTCCTGTGTATCAGTGGAGCAACAAAGATCTGCAGCAACACAAGCTCCGAGGCCATGTGGAAGAGGAAGAGACTGCAAAATGCAGTAGCGTGTTTATAATCAAGGACCTGTTCCAGAGGAGCCTTTGGCAGTGATCTGTGCTGCATGGGCTGCTCGTGAGCCTCCAGGTGCAACGCAGGTGTAGCTTTTTGGGTGTTTTTTTTTTTTTTTCTTTTAATGCTATAAGAAACACCTTACTCCTTTTGCCAGATCAGTATTTCCATCCTAAGATGTAGCTTAATTCTGCAAAGCAATCCTGGCTTTTGTCTGCCTGAGCATGGATCTCACTCACAACTCTGTCGATAAACCGTGAAATCCCTCATTCCACTCAGCACAGAGAAGTGTGAACGGAGGTTCTGGGGTAAGACGTGGAGAGATCACTTGAGTAGGAAGTCTTACAGCTGTGATGTTCTCAGAGATATCTCTTTTGCTGGGGAGAATGACTGCTGACTGTTCTCTCAACAGCCAGTTGAATTGTGGGAGGGTGCTTAGAATCAAACCAGTCCTCAGCACAGTAATCGTATAAATCCAAAGAAGTTAATGGAATACAGAACGCTTTTTTTTAATTACTTGGGAGCCCCCTGTGACTGAAGATTTGGCAGCAGTGTCTGGCTTCATGTTCCAGAAATCTCACAAAAAGCTTTACGGTGGAAAAGCAAGGCATATTATATCTCTAAGCCTTTGACACGTATTTCTCATCATAAAACCTAGCATTTTTTGTCCTTTTCTATAGACTTGTGGATTAATTTTGGATGTCTTACATAAAGACCCTGTGGCTTAGTTTTTCCATGTTATTGTACCCTCAGTGCACACTTGCTTTGATCTCCTGCAGGCAGTATTGGCACCCCACAGGCAGTCAAAGCATCTGACATTGTGGGATGGCTTTTACACCAACAAGGGAGGTGTCTAGTGCCAGCCCAATCCCTTTCCACTGGAGTTACTCATCTTTATTCAATAAGGAATCAGTACTTTTCAAATTGGCTTCCACAGTTATGAGCCTTTGCAGCACAATTCAGCTTTGAGCTATCATTTGGACAGGACTGGTGACTCAGGAGTGTGCCTTTCCTAATTTGCAGTTTATTCTGTATTTAAAAAAGCACTACAGAAGGGACTGCCACTGTCTCTGAGAAGGGACTTCTGAGAAGCAACGCAAAGAGTCACTCTTTATAGTGAAAATGAACGTGATCAAACTAGTCGCTGTCATTCCATGACTTTCACACACAATCTCAGTAAAAAGCTTATCCTCACCCCTATAAAATAAAGGCAACATGAGAAAACTTTAGACTGTGCTCAGCTCCCACCTGGGAACCCTGTGAAGGTAAGCAATTAGCAACCCTATTCTCCTCCCTACTTGTAAAACCCCTTAGTCTGGGACCGAACCCACCCTGTGCTGGGATGATGGCTCTAGTGAGCTACTTTTAGTACCATAGGAATTGACCAGCCCATACTTTACTGAAAACTAGGCATATAAGAATATAAGGCATATAAGAGACTGCTAATCTCTATCAATTTGGGGATTTTGCCATCTGCCACTCTCTCCAGGCCATGGATGAAGACGCTGAATGAAACCAGCCTCACGGCCAGGTCCTGAGAGACACTGCTGTTGACCCTTCTCTGCCCTGAAGAGTGATAGTTTCACCTTTGATTTTCCTTCTTATCCTAAAGTCAGATTCCAGACTGTGAAAGGCCCTTTCCTCCAATCCCATGGACATTTGATTTCTTTAACAGCTTTTCTTGATGAGTCTTGTCAAAGCCTTTTTGAAAACCCGTGTGTATCACGACCACTAGCAATCTTTCCTATAATGCACGAAATCCTCCTTGTCCTTGTAAATCACCAACATATAGAGTTATCATACAGGAACTAAACACATTTATCATTTGGCTTCAGAATTAGAAGCACCTTCAAGTCATATCCTTTTATTCCTCTATTGCACTGTGCAAGGACTAGTCCAGGTTCCCCTCCCATGTGAAGTATCTGGTAGAGCAGGTAAGCGACAGAACCTAATTCAAGCTGCATTTTTGTATATTGGTATCTCAGAACATTTTCTAAAGTGAAATCTGAAGAAAGAAATATATTGCTCGTTTGAATAAAGAAGCTGAACAAATATGTGATTTTAAAAGCTACTTGTTCAAAGCCCACTCAAAAGAAAAGTCTGGGGTTTCATCCTGATCAAAGTAGAAAGTAACAATGATTGCTAGGTCAAACTAAATAGTTTTGAAATCAAATATTGTTATTTCATTAGATTTTAATATATTTTCATGCCATCTTAAATAGTTAACTCAATTTTGAAATAAAACATTATTTTAAAATGAAAAAGTGTCACACCTCATCGTAAAATATTATATTAAAACAAACTGTTTCACATTTTAGGGGTTTTTCTGTATTTGTTGACTGAAGTTTACTGGCCAAATTCTGGTGTGAATTTGCAAGTAGTTCCAGTTGATCCAAACTTGCATTATCAGCAAATGAATTTTTTGTATGAAAAATTTCAGCTAACTTCATAGACAAACCTCTCCATTTGTAATCGTAAACAAAATTATATGCACTACCATATCCTGTATTCTATTACTTGACTGAATATCAAACTAGGATGCTGTAATTAATGCAGAGAAGTCTAATTTCAGACTAATTCACACTTCTTCCTCTCTAAACAGAATAAAGTCAGACGTTCAAACTGCTCGTCTCACATACTTACTGCCATATTGCTCATGTTGTTCCCATACTATTAAACTGAACCAAACTAGAATCTAACTTGGTAATTTGCAGTAATTCTCTTTTAGATATCTATCCTCTTAAAAGCAGGATTGTTTTGTGCCATACCTTTCTTCCTGTCCTCACTTCTGAAAAGGCCTAGAGTGTAACCGCTTGATATGCCTCATATTACATCTATCTTTTGGTAATTTTTACTTAGAACCTCTTAGGCGTCCAAGTTACAAAAGGTTATTGACAACACGCAGACCAAAAAGTCAGTCAGAAGGGGGATTTGCACAGGGTGTAAATCCGGTATGAAATCACGATCATCTATGTATGAATCACTCTTGCTAAAGACAAATGCAGGTACTTAGTGATCTAACCACATGCCTCAGGGAAATTTACATGCCAGTGATGTTCTCCTCGGAATTTAATAATGCATATGCATCGTTAATGCACTACTTAGCAAACCTAGGGAATATCATTTATCAGTCAGGCAGGATTTCTCCTAGCTTCATTTTTTTCCTGTTAGCTTCCTCTACAATTCAAAATGAATAATCATCTAACTTTTACTTAATAAAAATACATTAAAAGAAAGATCTTTACTGTTGGTAGGGGAGCTCCTGTTTATTGCACAGAACTTTGGAGATATGTTGAACAGTACAAATATTAGCGGCCCTGCCTTTCACCAAGAACAGTAAGACTAGGGAAAGTGGGGACAAAAGGTTAAGAGTGTCAAAATGTGTAAGCAGGGAAAAAGACAATGTCAGCATAGTAAAAATGAAAAGCATTTATAAGAAGCTGCTACAGACTGTACTTACTGGCAGGATTTGAACATACTACCAACTACAACAGGGACATCCCCCCTCATATTTCTTTACAATACTATATCAACTTGGAATTCTTCTAAAAAGTGGTCTCATATTAGAGCTTTGCTCAATTTTACAAATGGCCCCAAAGGTTACAAAATCTGCATTACTGGATTTTATTTTCTTTTTCGATTTAACAAAAGCTCTGAAAAAGAAGAAATAACAAGCAATCAGCCTAACTAACCAGATTCCCTAGTCTCAATGTATTATGTAGGGGTATAAGAAAGTACAATTTATAAAATCATGTAAATGATCTCAAAATTGCAGCATTTTTCTAGCAGTAATTTATTGTAAAAGTTAGGTTCAACATACAGCTAGTAACTATTTTTAAATGATAACAGTGTCGTCAGAATATAAACAAACTCACTATATCCTGAATCAGCCGTGTGACTCCCAGTGACTTAAGCTTTTTGTTTATGTATCTCATATACCACCTAGGATACAGTTATAATCTGTTGGTTTCATTTAATTTTTAAAAACAAATTATTTTCTTTTCCCTTTGAAAATAAAATAACCATCCTGGGACCAGTTTATCCAACTTCCAAGCATAAAACCCAGAAATTTGAAGTAATCTGAACTCAATTATGCTTTTAATTTTAGGAAAATATACTTCCTCCAGCCTTTTGATATTGAAGTAAATTAATCCAAGCTGTGCATTAAGCAAAAGTGAAAACTGAACAGCAATGACACAAAATATTATAAAAACAACATAAAAAAAATCAGAAAGTCTTGAAGCAATAACATTCTGCAACCTGTTTTTAAAAGATGCTTGTTTCCAGGCAAACTGTAGTAAGACCACTTCAAGTAAAATTTAAAAACATGAGTGACATGGAAACCTAACCCTATTTCCAGAAGTGAGTGGGCAGCCTTAACAGAAGCCCTTTAAGAAACATACATAGAGACAGGAGAAAGCACCATTTGACCCTCCTGGTTGTATTCTTTGATCTTTAAATGCCTTTAGAAGTCTGGCTCTTGAACGTTAAAAAAAAACAACCAAAACCAAAACAACCTTTTTTTCTGGTAAATCTTAGCAGGTTGAGAATCAGCAGGTAACTATATTAAATGTCATTTCTCTGTCTGTTGTAACAAAGCCGTGATTAATATTGTATTAACCTGTCACAGTTGCATTCAAAGAAAATAATGCCTGGTGGTGATGCTAAACCTTTAAGAGCTCTGATTTTGTATTGATTAAATAAATCAGATCTTTGTAGTGATGGAGAAGGCCTGAGCATTCTGTACACGTTGTTTCTTTCTATAGACCATTTTCTAGCCAAGCAAGGGAGAGTTCCCTTGGCTGTCATGTTCAGAGGAGCAAGGTAAGTGCGATGTACTTACATTATCGATTATGGATGGTGATGATGTGGCTCCCTCTACTGCAGTATCCTAGATGGTGTCGCTGGTCCCTGTCAGGGTTCTCTGGCTTGGCTGTGAGAAAAAAAGAAACAGTTCTTTTAAATAAAGACAAACCAACCAATCCCAAAGATTACACTAATAAATTCGGCTCGCTAAGAAACAGCTTTACAATTCTCTAGAGTAAGTCATGAAGATACACCTCATTTCAGATAGTAGAGCTGGCAGAAAGACAAAACACTCCACCAAAAGAGATTCAGGTGCAGTTGGAGCCTTGTAGCTCCTTCTAAGGCAGGGAGGTGACTTAAGGAGGTGGGGTATTCCTCCAGAAGGGCTCCAGATACAGTCTCAGGTCTCTTAAGGTTCCTTTTCCTCCTGCTTCCATTGATTACTCTTCTCCCTTTTCAAGTACTTTTTCTGTCCTATGCCCTGATCCTCGTTACCTCCTTTTGTTTGCCCCCTGCCCTCTCCCACCCCAGCTTATTGTTTTGGTTTTATTTTCCCTTTTTGATCTTCTTTGTCTCACCATTTCTTCATAAGACAAAATGCTTGGAAAGGAGTAGTTGTTTTTTCTGGCAATAGCATGGGCCGTTGTCACAAAATCCTTGAAGTGGAGAAAAACGCACTGGCAGCCCAAAAATAAACTGATTCAGCATCCTGAGGCTGCAGTTATTACAGTGCAGCAACACCATGAAAACTAAGCATTAACCACCTTCTGCCACCCACACAACCACGAGAGGAAGGATGTTGGGGGCCATGGGGCAGATCTGTGTTTCTACACGTGCCCCGTCTCAGTGTGGTATGACGCCAGCGTGGCCTGTCACCTCTGTGCTATGCAAAACAGGTCTGCTCCCAGTTAATCAAGTAGAAACAAATTACTGAGGACTGGGGGCTACATTTAGAACTGCTGTGAAAAATGGTTGAATGGCAATTTGCACTTATTCTGAGCTCACTTATTTGAAATCAAGATATAAATTTACATCTACTTTGCAGGCATCTGCAATGATTGTGGTGCTCGTGTAGGAGGTCACTACCTGGTCTCTCAGCAGCACAAGAATGCTCTGTGTTATTCCTTTGTATCTCTGCAGTATCAGTGAACATCTGTGATTTGAGTTCATGTTTAACTTTGCAGTGGAATTAATTGGCACTGGAATTTTCACATGGTGGCTTCCATCTGAAGCAGATGTGGAAGGTAACGTCCAGCTGGTAGATCCCTGTGAGTACCTAGCTCCTATGCTGTTTTCAACCACTCCAGCTCCATCTTCTAATGGAAAAGATATACAGCTACGTCCTTAGGCTGTCCCTGCCTACTAACAGGTACTTTCTCCTTCTCAGCGGACAGTCCATGACAATGGACTACCCTTCATCCACTACTGGACAGACGATCACTTCGGGAAAGACAACTTTCTGAGTTTAGCACCATGTGTCTCTGTGCACGTGTGTAGCCACACCCATGGGCACATGCACTGGGTGCTGAACCGCCCTCTTGGGTACCGTCAGTTGCCCAGTTGTGAGTCCCACGGTTTTTTTTCCCCCCATGAAATTCACAACATATCATATCTTTTTGTGAAACCCCAGTTTCCAAACACCCAGGATTACATGAGAAGGTAAGTTTTTTACTTGCAAGGAAGGCAGGTTCTTAGCTTCCATCCTTCCAGAGAAATATTTGAAAATTAGACCACTTGGAGCCTGAAAAATCACAAGGCAAATTTAAAAGTTCATTACATTTTAAAAACTTGTTATTTTTTAATGCCTGAAGCTGGCAATATAGCATAAGCCCTATCCTGCTGTCAGCTCACAGATTTTGCTTAAATTAGATACTAAAGGAGTTCAGCAGTCCTCACCAAAAAAAATATGGGGCCATCTGTTTCCAAGAGTTTCTTCTAAAATTATGAATCCCCGTTGTAAGTACTGCCCAGCTGTAATTGGCTGAGAGGTAAATAAGTCACTGCCTGAGGGGAAAGAAAAAGACAGCAATCAGAAACTTTAACCAGAAAATTAGCAAACTGTACTTCAGCTATTTAGTAATTTTTCTCCCAATACACAAGTGTTTCAAACTAATGAAGAGCATTTTCCATTCACAGAAAAATAAATGTTTTTAAGAAGTGCACCAATTGAATGAGCTAGTTTAACTATGAAGCAGGGTTTTCTTTAAGAGACCCTGTGTTAAGATTTAAGGAAGAATGTGGGAGGACATAGCAGATGCTCCAAGACAAGTGAAAATTATTTAGGTGTACTTCTATTAGTACAAAAGCTGCACTGTATTATTACTATGAACGCAGGATATTCAAGACACACACTAATAGACAAGTCAAGCAATGATGTGGGAGTCTTCTGGCTGAAGTTACCTTCCTGAAACCATGAAGAAAAGAGAATGTGTCAAACAGAAGACCATTAAATGTGAAACAACAAAACAGTAATGAAAAGGCTGTGTGTAAAATGAGCCCCTGTATCCTGGTAACCCTGTGGAAAAAGGCAAATTTAGTGATAGAGATTATAGCTTAAATTATGCCTGAATGAATGTCACAGCCAGAAGCTTTTGACTTCTGAAGTTCAGGCTGCACTGACAGCAGACCGGCCGTGCAACCAGTCTAACCCCTCAACTGCTCAGTGTCACATTTGTGAAAATGCCAGTGCCTGCAGAATGAGCAATATAGACATTTCCTGTCTGGCGCAGGCACATGAACTCACATTTCCAAAGAAAATCACAGTTCACAGGTTATAGAGTCACATAGGCAAGATACTTATCATTCACAGCTACAGCAGTTCTGTTCAGAGATGGATAATTATCCCACCACAATTTGGCAAAAACTCTAAAACCGTGCACTTTTTCAGTGTCCCTTTAAAATCAGAACTATTTACTTTGTATGTTTTTGACACCTGTGTTAGACATAAAATGAATACAGGTGCTGTCCATCATTTTTTGACACCCATCAATGTTCTAATGTAAGAGTTGGTTGGATTTGGTTTTGGAGAGCAACGTAGGAAGCTCTCAGAGAAGGAAGAATACCAATCAGGGTCATCTGGTATTTGAGGAGGGGGACCAGCTACGGCCAGCCTCCACGCGCTCTGGGTCACACAAAAGGGGTGACTCATTGGTCAGAAGGTCTCATGATGAGCACGTGAGAGCTGGCTGCACGTTCTTTCCATGACTCCATGGAGAGGCGACCCGCTCTGTTCTGGCAAAAAGCCTTACACACATCTCTTCCAAATTCTCCACAGGAAAACAGAGAAGAAAATACTGCAGTGACACTAAAGATGAAGCTTCAAATAACGTTCTTGCTCGGTGCAGACCGTCAGGGTTGTATCAGGTCCCACTGTGATGGGCAGCGCAGGACTGTGTGGATCCATGGCAATACAATTGTCACCGGATCACAACTGAATTGTTGGCTTCAGCGGGTAATTAAAGGAAAGGGTGGAGAAGGACATCTTTATATAGTAGCCTATTTTAGATATCCATAAATCTTAGGGTTTTTTTAATTAAAATAGAAACTTGCTTGAGAAAGCAAATAATTTTGAGAGCCTGATCTATGGAAAGAATTCGTGTATTTGGCACTCTCTCTAATTTGTGAAAACATACCTTTGTCCTTACCTGCAACGCATTTAGTTTTAAACCCCCTGCCTCTCCAAGGTGTGGATGCCAGCTGCACAAATATATCTAATAATTCTGTACTGTAGGCAAATTGCCCCTATATCACTCCTTGCCTCGCTCGTTCCCCAGCCTGCTTAATTGCCGTATTTTATCATGCCATCCAGATACATTGAATGTGTTTTTATTTTCTTTTAACAGCTACAGTAGGAGATTACTAAACTGATTGTAGGTTATAATATAACTTATCAGCAAATACACTGTGTACCAAACCAATAATACTAGCAACTGATTTCAATGATAACTATTAGGTACTCACTAGAAAACCAGTACTGGTTGTATTATTTGATGCTTTGTCAATATTTTGCCCTAACTTTAAAGCAGTATCAAAATATAACCAACTGGACTTTGTATTCAAATGTGGTGGTATTTGTCTGCAGGGTTTGCTGCTCTTTCTGTTCAGTCATCGTGGTCAAAACTTTGGAAAAACTATGAGGGGAGTGAGGACAGATTGATAAACGCCTACAGATCAACACCTTGCAGCATAACATTGCCATTATGTGTGTCAGTTTTGAACAGCAGCTTGGTGGAGCATATAATATTAGCACCCTGCATGGCTTCCTTCTCAATGAGAAAGAAAAGAAAACCAGCCCCAAGTGGAGCTCTTGGCAGTGATTGGAGATGCCTGTAGAGAAAACGAAGGCTTACAGGAAAAAATAAAGGAACGGGAAACCTTGTGTCCCCAGCGTGTGAAGAGAGAGATGGTACACGCAGCAAAAAAAAGGAGATAACCACAGAGAGGGTGCTGAGCTTGTGAGGGATGGCAAAAATGGTATGGAGAGGAGCAAGTGAGGTGACACACAGAGCTACTGCCATGTATGGGAAGGGAGATGGCATGGCACAGAGTCTTTGGCATCACGGGGATGAGAGCCTTGGTAACTCCAGCGAGATCATCCAATCTCCACGTTTCCCCAGGTTTATATTCCACCACACACACCAGGGAGTGATCCCTGCTCTACCTTGGGCCAAGCACGACCTGTTTCTTCGACTTTAAGCAGAGGTCATTACTGCCATCTCAAAGATCTCAAGCCCTGTCTCCCTGGAAGCTTCATGTTATGTAGCTCCCAAGTCTGGCTGCCAAAATATAAAGTGATAGTGAAAACCAAGCTACATTAAAAAAGCAGTGTTCTAAAACTGAAGCATCTTCACACAGAGAAATGTGTATTGAACTAGCTCTCAAGTGCAACCACAAGCACCCAGGCAGTGATTTTCATGAAAATGAACTCTTGTTAAACATTTGAATTCATGTTCTGAGCCCCTCAGACCTTTTGTCCTTTGTGCTACTTTACAAGCACTAACCTGGCGGTTACAGGGAAAATTAATTTTTAGACTCACTTCAATCAATAAACTACTGACTGTCACAAACTCAGGGTATGCATACTTTAAAAATAAATCTACATAAGTGTACAGCTGCTAATAAACCAGAGACCTCAGGAAAGACACCTCTCAGAGCACCTCTCAAATCTGCATTAAGAAGTCTGCAAATAAAGCGCTCAGAGTAGTAGTTCTAATAAGCTATTAACTCCCAGTAAGCTGACTGGTTATCATTTCCTAGTAAAAGCATACTCATTCAGCAAAGGTTTCATAGTTAAACTACATCTCTCTCGCTATGAAAATCAGTTGTCAGCTGAGGCTGGGGTGGGGGGATGGATCCAGCATGGGCAGGGCTCAGTGGGCACAACAGTCCTCCAGCGTGGTGTGAAACTCGAAGCATCGTCTCACGCCAGAACAGGCCACCTCATCCCATGTCACCTCATCCTTGTCCCAAGCTGCACCTTCATTAGAGAAACAACTTTTGGAAGATATTTCCCATATTTAGTGCCAATGTCACTTGGCAGGAGATTAGCTTCCCACAAGGAACAAAGTTATAGATTTAAGAAGGAAACCAAGAAGCCTCTTCTTTTTTTTCCCCTGCATTTTAATTAGTAGGAACCAATCTTCCTTTGGCTCTCCCAGCACTATCTGGCAGGGGTGCAGAACGGAAACATCTAATTCTCCAAGCAGTGACCGTACTTGCTCTTCATCACTGGGTTGTTTTCCCTTTACCTCTCTCACCCATCACCGATGCTGACAGGTGATACCTCTGAAGTCAGAGAACATCAGTCATGCAAAATACAAATTCTTTTTGCAACACCGACTTGCTAATTCAGTGCTGGGGAAAAAACTAGAACTTGCTTAACCCTATCCATCCGACTCAGATTTATGTTCTCTGCCTCGACAGCTGCAAATATCTCATGGTACTTAATTAACAGACCATTGTCAGGACCTGTCTTTGCAAACCTTTAAATCAAAACTGTTTGTTTTCCACAAGAGATTATCTGATATAAACAGGGACTGATTCAGGGAAATCCAATGCCCTGTGCTATGCAGGTCAGACTGTTTGATTACAGTTGTTTTTTTCTGGATTTATGAGTTATTTCTTCTTTGCAAGTTGAAATTATTAAACTGTATAATCAAAAAACCCGAAGCGTTTGTACTATTAATAGAGGCACAATAAAACAGAGGGCAGGAAGCAAGGTAACTGTGGGTGGCTACTACACTTTCAAAAAGCAGGAGCATCTTGAACCTAACAAAATCAGCAGATGAACGTTCCTGCTCTGTGGGAGCAGGATGGAACCATGGAGAAGAGTCTGATCGTCTTCAGCCCTGGTCCATTTTTCTTTTATTTCCTGCCTTTTTTTTTACTTTTTTTTTTTTTTTAGAACATTCTATTATTATGCACAGACCATATTACCTGAGAAACATCTGAACTGGAGACGCAATCTGTCTGCGGTTTTGGTTGCAGATCAATTTCATGAGTTATGTTTCAACTTTTCTTGATTTTTGAACTCTTGTTTCTGGTAGTTCTGCTACATGCCATTCCAGCAGCTCTCATCTCACTTCAGACCTGCATCTAAAAGGCAGCACAGTGTAAGCAAAACATCCTAAAATGTCATTTATTCAGAAATCTTACAGTTTCATCTCTTCTTTTTTGCTGCTTTGTCATGTAAGAAAAACAGTAAACGGGTTTTAGTTATAGACTGTGGAATTAAAGGGACCCTAAATAAACATGCATTTCTTGCTTCATTTCTTGCTGCTGTTCAAGCTATCCTAAATCTGGTACAAGGAAGCTGCATGTCTGCAGACATGCAAAAAGCCAGCAAAGAGGAAATGTATCTTCTGTTACTAAAATAAAGGCGATTTCTCAACCCAATTACAGAACAATGAGCTACTGAATAAACTGTCTCTCGCTTATTTTCATACTCATGCTTAACCTTTTATGTACGCTGGATGCTGAGGAGGAAACTGAGAAGTAGTAAACTTAGCACTGGGGAAAAAATGCCCTTTAAACACACTTTTACAACACCCCTACACAGTAATTTTTCCAAGCCTGCACAAAATTCGTATATTAGGATATCTGATTCTTACCAGCCTACCAGTTCAATTATATTTAGGTGAGAATGACCTCAGTACTCATTAACATTTTGTCATGCTCATATTTTTCTTAAAACTTAACCTTTCACTGGCTACCATATTTACAGCGTACACCTCATGTTTAAATTCTCCTTTGGGGAAATTTCTGAGAAAGGTCAACATTGTCTTCAGTCCTGTCTATATTAGCATGATGAAACTATTTCTGTAAATCATTCCACCTCACAACCTAAGATTGGTCTGGCACCCTTTGTCACCAAGGTAAGGGCCATAAAGCATTTAATGCTGCTTTAAGATGACTTCTGATTATCTCACCTCTGTGGGTATAAAGGTAGTTCGGGTTAACCTCAGAGAGGACACACATTAATCGAATGAAGCGCTGGACTCTTCTTTCCACTCCCCATTAAGCTATTTGTATGCCAGAGTTATTTCACTTGGTTTTGATACAGTTACTGGGTATTTGCAGCAGGCCTACAAAAAACAGTTAAGACTCACGATCTTCCTCCATAGTCTTGTGCCAAAAAATGAATATAAAAGATACTAAAAAGTTTTCAGATAATGTGTTTATACTAAAGGGGAAAAGTGAAAATTGTTACATTTGTCCCAGTGAGACAATTGCAGAGGACTGGAATGAGAAAATCTTACAGTTTTGTTCAAAATGAAAAGATCCTACCTATAATAGCCAGCGGGTTTTGGTTTTTTTTTTTCACTTTAAGAGCTTTCTATTAGCTCTGCAAGACAAATTTGTTACTTTGCTCAGCAGACACATAAAGAGGGGTAGTGCACACACCTGGTACTTCAAACACCCACCAAAGTGAAATTTCCTAGACTGCTCTTGACACTAACTGTCATAGATATAGCTCTTTTGCAAATGGTTTAGCAAATTTTGCCTGAAGAGCTCTCAATGTTATCAACAATTTGTTTGCGCAGGGCACTGCCTGCCTGCAGTCCTGCTTCCTGGGTTGACCCTGGACCTGATCCACCCCCTCGCCTTGTCTGGGGCTCTGGTGGTTCTCAGAACCCTCCTCTGCCCACACAGCTCAATGTCCAAGTTGAAACCAGCAATGAGTGGTGTCTGGACTGGGACCAACAGTATTTAATATCTCCATCAATGACATAGACAGTGGGATCAAGTGCACCCTCAGCAAGTTTGCCGATGACACCAAGCTGAGTGGTGTGGTTGACACACCATAGGGACAGGATGCCATCCAGAGGGACCTGGATAGGCTTGAGAGATGGGCCCGTGCAAACCTCATGAAGTTCAACCAAGCCAAGTGCAAGGTCCTGCACCTGGGTCAGGGCAATCCCAAGCACAAATACAGGTTGGGCAGAGAATGGATGGAGAGCAGCCCTGCGGAGAAGGACTTGGGGATGTTGGTGGATGAGAAGCTCAACATGATCCAGCAATGTGCTCTCGTGGCCCAGGAAGCCAACCTGGGCTGCATCAAAAGAAATGTGGCCAGCAGGTCAAGGGAGGTGATTCTGCCCCTTTATTCTGCTCTCGTGAGACCCCACCTGGAGTACTGTGTCCAGCTCTAGAGTCCTCAGCACAGGAAAGACATGGACCTGTTGGAGCAGGTCCAGGGGAAAGCCACAAATATGATCAGAGGGCTGGTGCACTTCTGCTATGAAGAAAGGCTGAGAAAGTTGGGGTTGTCCAGCCTGGAGAAGGGAAGGCTCTAGGGAGACGTTACTGTGGCCTTTACATATATAAAGAGTGCTTATAAGATGGAGAGAGACTTTTTCCTAGGGCTTGTAGTGACAAGACAAGGGGCAACAGTTTTAAACTAAAGAGGGTACCCTTAGATTGGACATAAGGACACTTTTTACAATGACGGTGGTGCAACACTGGAACAGATTTCCCTGAGAAGTTGTGTCTCCTCCACCACTGACAGTGTGCAAGGTTAGACAGGGCTTTGAGCAACCGGATCTAGTGGGAGGCGTCCCTGCCCACGACGGGGGGGTGGAACCAGATGATCTTTCAAGGTCCCTTCCAACCCAAACCATTCCATGATTCTAGGAGTCTAGGATTCAGATGCTGTGTGTCTGCATCATGGTCAGTGAGGGCTGTGCCAGGAGCACCCTTGCTCCTGCTGCTCCCTAAGCCTCACCAGTTTGCTCTTGGCTGTGCCTCGAAACTTCAAGAACAAGGTCCCTCACCTGGGGAATGACTCTTCCTTCCTGTCAAACGTATCTTTCAAAGAATATCAGACATAGCAAACACTACAGAAAATAAACAACCAGGCACCTGTCCTCAAGCTTTTTTGCTTTTCTGTTGCGGTTATTATTCTAGGTATCCTTCTTGATTTACATTATTCCATTTTCCCAGGAAGACACCACAATGACCTGGTTAGCATTTTTCCTTATTCCAGCATCTAACAAGATAGAAAAGATCAATTCCAAACTCTAGAGGAAAGCCTAGGTATAGCAGAGAGTCACTGCATTGTAGGCTACCTCTTGGATCCTGCTCCACCACAAACAACAGCCCATCATCCTTTTCTGTAGCAGCTGTAGAGAAGGCACTGTACGATCTAGCAAAGCAAGTTATATCCAAAGTTGTTTCAGTTTCAAAAATTTTGAGATATTATCTTGAAAAAAGCCAAATCCTCGCCATTTCCAATGTTCCTAGAATGGAAATTGTTCAGAACCTTTTAGGGAGCTAAAAAGCACAGTTGATAGCTGTGTGGGAGTATTTGCGTATGCATTGGCAGGGGGAGAGGGAGGAAAAGAATTAAGATAAATACAGCACTTTCCGGTGTTCAGCTGAGCTTGGGGTAAAGTCTGCACTACAGCAACTTAACAATTCCCTACGGTTTTCTCTTTAAAAGTGGATATTAAAGAAAAAAGGGGGAAGGACAGAGTTGTTTATAATGTCTTCAGTAATGTCACCTTTTATAGCCTCCTACCAAACAACTTCACAGACTTTCATGTTTTAATTATTCTCTAACCTACCCTGCTGAGACTGGTAGAAAAACAAGTAAAATTCTGTATTTCACTCGAGCGAAACTGAAGACCATGTCATAAAAGCCCCCGCTGTGTGAGTTTGTGTGAATAGCTCTACAAGCACGTGCGGATGGAGAAATAGGTACCAGAAAACAGCAGGCTGAAGAGAGGGGAAGCGCCTGCCAAGCGGTAGCGTGCGAAAGTCTGCCAAGAACCGATAAGCTCCAGAGATTAGTAGTCCTGCTGAATCCGCACACTCAGCACTGAGACTCTGCCGAATCTGTCACATTCCACTAGCATCAACCATGGGGCGTACAGCCCGGGCTACAGCCAAGAAGGCTGCTATATGCAAAATTATAAGATTATCTACCTATCTATCTATCTCTCTATCTACACAAAATACACACACACACATATATATATGTTTATATGATGAAACAAATTATCTGGAGGGACTTCCCAAACACCCACCTCAAAGCCCCTAGCACATCAATACATGGCTCTGCTTTTAAGTTCAAAACTTAATTTTAAAGTTAAGCTTTTAACCTCTGCTGGGGTTGGTCTCCCAGCTCTTGCTCTACCCAGGTACCTGTTAGTACGCATGTTTGTGAACTGTGTGAAGGAATAAGTGAATGCAGTGTGTGGTGAGTATTCTTGCTATTAATAAAAGCATAATTCCCCCAGACTGATCCCACCAGAGAAAAGGGGATGTACAACAATCCAATATTGCAAAGTTTAACTTTTTTTGATATCACTTTTGTGGATACCAAAGCACGGAGCTACCCCACCTTGGGGAGGGCACCTGACATTGGATCCAGACTTTCTAAAATACAGCCTTAGGTATGTTTCCAATGTGGCATTTCTTAAGTGGCTGTCACCGTAAGCGGAGGAATGCCCAGACCCAGGCATGGGGACACCACAGCCCTGGAAAACTGTTATCATTGTATGGGACAAATTAAAAAACTGCAAAATAAAGTGTTAATCTTCTCACAGGTGCACGCTACAGGTCCCTTGTTCAAGCTTCTGGACCATGTGGTCCATAAATTCCAAGGACCTCCGCAGTAGTGCCAAATCAGTAACATGCTCCTCTACCAGAAGAGTCACCAGGATTCAATCATGTGCCTGGAGAAATCCCAGGGCTACCAAAAGCGACCCCAACACCAAAGTGACCTCTGTGGCGTTCATACTATGTTGGCTCAGGAGACCACCAAATTCAGATAACCCTTCCTGTTTTTCTGTCATTTCCATTCCTCATACAAACTGACAAGTCCTCTCCAGGCATAAGCTACCAGGATCTATCAGGAGTCTTCTGAAAGCAGGCTTAATCTTTAAAGACTGGGCCTGATTTTAGCATTATCCCAAGTTCTTCTCCTTCCTGCCTCTGCCCATCTCTCTGCTTCTACCTGCCTGATGGATGATCAGAGTGTAATACTTTTCCAGACAGTTACAAATTTAAATAGGGTTGCCTATTTCCTGCAAATAATTGACAAAAATGCGCTACCCACACATTTGTGGAGGTACCAGTCCTGGCAAGTGTTTTTGATAGAACAGCAATACCTGCCAGGGGGGTTATCCCTGCAGCGTGTTCCACTTCCAAGCACTTCACAGTCCATGTACTTTGGAATCCCCCGGACTATTCTCAGGAAACTAAATGCAGCTGTTTTCTACTTCAGTTTGAGGTGTGTGTAGCTGAGGACACATCAGATTGTTTACGAAAGCAATAGATGATAAGTTAAACGGAAATTATGCTTCAAAACTAAAGGGAAATAATTCTCTTGGAAAGAACATGCTTTTAGAATCCTTCAGAATCGTTTTGGTTTGCGTGACCTCTTGTGGTCAAATCCCTACCTTGCAGTTCCACTTTTTTAATCGAGGTGGGAGAGCGCCTGTGACATTTTTGGCTGCAGTTGTGCTGGTCGGTAGGAAAGGTTTGGCTTGCAATACTAAAAGGCAATTTTAGCAAAAGAAAAAGCTATGCTAAAAAACATCCACTGTCAGTAAATAATTTTTCTCTGCATTTATGCTGATAAGTTCTTATTTTTGCTCTGTAATACGGTAGCTTAAGCACAACAACTAACAACCATGAAATGGATTGTGCATCATTTTGATGCACAATCATTTGTGCATGATTCTAGTGCATCAAAAAATTGCTTTTAAAGGACATAGCCTCACCTATGAATATGAAAAAAAAACCAAACACGTAGGAAGAGCAGAGGAAGAGATCCTATTATTTTAGCTGCTACTTCTTAGCTCTACTGTGCATCTGCCAGTAACGCTGGCTAAGAAGTACCAAGTTGTTGGCCTGACAGGCAGGCCAGCAGCTGTCCAAGACTCTCCTCTGGACACATACCAGCTTCTTCTCTTCCCACCACGCCGCTGCTCTTGCCCTCTACCGCAGAGGTGGGAAAAAAGCTCTCCAGCGCTGGTGCTGCAGCTGCTCCTTCCCTGAGGATGTTGTGGTGGGAAAGGCCCTTGCTCACCCCATCTCAACATTAACCGTAACAAACACTGCGGACGAGGAGCAGGGTTCGAAGGGCTGGAGTTAACGAGGACAGGCCTCACTGCGAGCGGGGCCTGACGGGGAGGGCAGCAGGCCGCCACGCCGCCTCACGGTAGGCCCTGAGGCGCCGCGGGCCCTCTGCCAGCGGCGGGCAGCGGGAAGGCGGGGAGAGGGAAGGCGGGGTAAGCACGGAAGGCCCGAGCAGCACCGTCGGGGCGGGCCGGGCAGCGCTCCGTGAAACACCCCGGTGAGACGACGGCGGCGCCGCGGAGCTCCCCTCAGCGATTCCCGCCCGCTACTCGCGGGGTGGGGGGCGGGGCCGAGGGGAGGCCACGCCCAGGGGGCGGGGCGGGCGGTGGCGGATTTGGCGCGCGCGCTGGTGTCGGCCCGCGCTTCCCGCCCTGGCCATGTCCCGCCAGAGCACCCTGCTCCGCTTCTTCCCCAAGGCACCCCCGGCACCACCCCGGGCGGCCTCACCGGCGGCGGCACCACCACCGGCGCCCTCCCCTCCGCAGGCCGGCGCGGGGACCCGCCGCCGCCACGCCTCGGGGGAGCAGAATGGCCGCCAGGCCGCCACCAGCCCCGCTGCCGCGGCGGGCAGAGCTGCGGCCCGGCGCAAAGAGGCGGGGGAGAAGGGCGGGGGGAACGGGGCGGCCGCTAAGGCCCCCAGGTAATCGGTGCGGGGCGGGGGGAGAGGCTGCGGGAGCGCGGCCTGCGTGAGGGGACGGGAGCGGGGGGAGGGGGAGCGGCAGCGCGCGCGGGCCGCTGAGGGAGGGGGGCGGAGCGGGCGGTGTCGCTTGGAGCGAGGCCCCTCAGGGAGCGGCGGGGCCGGTGTCCCCCCTCCCGGAGGACGAAGGGGGGTCCCTGCCGTAGGGAAACGATGGCCAGCTGGGCCCACCGGGGCCTTCCCGGCGCGGGGTGGGGAGTGGCGGGGGGGGAGCGAGTCCCTGAGGCGGCGGTGGCCGTGCCGCTTGGGGCAGGGCTGGTTGGGAAGGGCCGGAGGGTCCGTGTGCCTCTGGAGGCCGGGCGGGGGGTGCAGGCCGGCGGCCTTCCCCTCGGGCGGGGCGTGAGGAGGCGGGACAGCTGCGGAGGGGGGTCCCCACTTTTAGCTCTTCCTCCCTGTTTTGACATGCTTTTTTGTTTGTTTTTTTTTTTTTTTTTTTTCCACTCGTGCCTAAATTTCCTTTCTGTGCCGTGACGGTAGGTGTCTGGCGCGTCAGCCAGCTGCATATCGCTGGCTGTTTGGCTACAGCCGAGAGGGAGACCCCCCGGTGGTGGTGTGTGGCAGTGGCTGCTGGGGTGACATCTGTGGGGAGGAGGAAGGAGGGAACACTGGCTGCATCAGGTGCTCTGCAGTGGGGACAGAGATTTTACTTACTCATTTTTTTTTTTTGTAGCTTGAGGGTTTGTTTTTTTGGTTTGTTTTTTTTTTTTTTTAAATTCTTACTCATTTCCTTTAGGTGCCCTTTGAAAATTATCATAGAATCATAGAATGGTTAGAGTTGGAAGGGACATTAAAGATCATCCAGTTCCAACCCCCCTGCCATGGGCAGGGACACCTCCCACTAGACCAGGTTGCTCAAAGCCCCATCCAGCCTGACCTTGAACACCTCCAGGGATGGGGCAGCCACAGCTTCCCTGGGCAACCTGTTCCAGTGCTTCACCACCCTCACAGGAAAGAATTTCCTCCTAGTATCCAATCTAAATCTCCCCTCTTCCAATTTAAAACCATTACCCCTTGTCCTGTCACTACACTTCCTGACAAAGAGTCCCTCTCCGGCTCTCCTGTAGGCTCCCTTCAGATATTGGAAGGCTGCTATGAGGTGTCCCCAGAGCCTTCTCTTAGTCTCTACTAATTAGTCTCTAATTGGCCTCTACAGGAAAACTTGCCTTAGTTACCTAGGTTGTCAGATCATGGTCAGATACGTGGTCTGCAATCATTTTCTTTTAGTTAATGTCTGGTTGGACCCAGTTTTTACTCTTTCCCCCTCCCTTAAGAAGTCCACTAAGAGGCAAGTTACATGTGGCTATAGTTGGCCCTGCTTGAGCAGGGGGCTTGAACAAGGTGACCTCCAAAGGCACCTTCTGACCTCAACCAGAATTCTGTGACTATGAAGCTCTATCATAGAATTATCTAGGTTGGAAGGGACCTTTCAGGTCATCGAGTCCAACCATCAACCTGACACTGACATAAACCATTGCTAAACCATGTCCCTCAGCACCACATCCAGTGTGAGGATCTGGTAGAACCTGGAGGAGCAAATCCGAAAAGCCAGAAGTGATATAGATAGTGACATAGAAGGGCTCCATAATCCAGGTTGCACTACCTAAAAGCCTTCCAAGACCTTCAGCGTGCAAGCTGCTCAGAAGCACCGTGCAGTTACATTTATGAAAAGAGCTGGTTTAAATGTTTGTGTTCCGTAAATTACACATCTGTTGTCTTTGCAGTGTCTCCTGTGAGTATTCACCTGGTGACTTGGTCTGGGCCAAGATGGAAGGATATCCTTGGTGGCCGTGTCTCATATACAACCATCCAACTGAAAAAACAATAGTCAGAGGAAAAGGGAAATCCACTCGTGTCCATGTACAGTTTTTTGATGACAGCCCTACAAGGGGCTGGGTCAGTATTAAATACCTGAGGCCATATAAAGGTAAGAGATGTAAATAAAACTTTTGAAATGGAAATATGCCACTTGTTTTGGAAAAAACAGGCATGGAGTATAGGGTATGGCATTGTCCATAGAGAAAGAGCGGCAAAACCAAGATTAGTATTGAGCAGGAAAGCACGTAAGTTAGAGAAAGCATGTTTTTGAGGGTTACAGCTGCATTTATTGTTATACAGTTGTTTAAGCATAAAGCACTAAGCTCTTCTGTTTATTAAATTAGAACACAAAGCTTGCTTACGTTTTAAAGTTTTTTCCTCTATTTCTCCTATCGATATAAAAAAGATCTAAAAGAAAAATCCATTGTTTCAATTTTTAGCCCCGAAATCCTTAAATTATTAGGAATGTCAAATCCAATTTTTAAACAGCTATTTGGAAACTGCAGTTTGTCTGGAAGCAAAAAACTAAGCACAGGATATTAGGTAGCTAAAATTATTCTACTGTGGTGTTAATTTCTTTCCAACAATGCAGTACGGCTTTGTTAATAAAAGATATATATATATTGATAATTCAGAGTGTTAGGGTAGTGCTTGTAGTGACAGAGCAGAGATGGTGTTTGTCATTTTGAAGAAATGACTTGGCTAACTAAAGAAAATCAATTTTGTATCATAAATCTCACGTTATTAATAATCGTGATGTGGTTTCCCATTTTATAATTTTACTGTTGCTGAAAACTGTAAACTCTCACATGTAAGTCATGTTGCCGTAAACTGTCTCATTAGTCAAACAAGTACTTTGGGTCTAATACAGTATTTTTGATTCACCATAGGATTTGCTTATGATGTCGTGCTTATGTAAACTGAACTCAAATAGTTTCTTCCTTTTTTACGAGTCAAAGTTCTATCTCATGTTATCATGTAGTCATCTTTTTTTTTTGCTTGTTTATACTTAAGTGTACGGCACTTAAGCCATAGTTAGTTTTAAATTAAAATGGTAATGTTATTACCATAAATGTTAGCATAATTTAACACAAGTGAATTGGTCCATGATTTATATGTGTCTTTCCTGAAGGTATTTTAAAAGAATCAAATATACTTTAACAGCTTGCAGTTGCACTTAGAAGCAAATACAGGTAAGGAGAATTGATCTATTTACCAAAAGAAAATTGCAGAAAAATAAGAAGTCTTAAAAATGTTTAAGAACAGAAACACTGGTCTATCCACAAGAAATGTGGTTGATGCAGAACAGAGTACAAATATTTAAAATACATACTTTGCTTTTAAATTCAGACAAAAAGCATCTTTGTATACAAAGTAAAAGCATCAGAGTCCTTGGGTAAGAAAATAGAGAAGTTTCTTACATGGTGTGGTTGATTGTAACAATAAATATCCACAGCACAGGGCTAGACTTCTGACAGTTAGTTGGGCGTGCGAGTGGAGTTGCATACAGGCTGGTTAAGTGAGTATGCAGGTGTTGTGCACTTGAGTATGCAGTTAAATTATATGATGAGGTGGTTTTTTTTCCTGCGATTGTTAAATTGTCAATATTAAATGCAAAAATATTTTTAGGTTGCCTCACTGCATTTGCAAAAGCGAACTGGAGATCTGGTTTGTTAATGTGTTGCATTGCTGCTGTGGAAGCAGCTACTTGTAACTCCGTGCTTTGCTACTGCCAGCTCAAAGAAATGACTGTGAGAAGGAACTCTTTTTGGCTTATTTCTGAGATGGTTGGCTGCCTTTTGTCTGCCATTGACTGAGAAGCTGAAGCTTCGGTTAATTGCAGTGTATGAAGGGATTCGCAAGAGCAGGTGTAAGGACCTATTCAAGCAGATCCTACTGTCTTATACAACCAGCTAAAATTATAAGAGCAGAAAAAGGAATTGCCCTTCCCCATCTATAGTGTATGTCCCCCTTCTTTCTTTCCCCAAGTTGAATATATAATATGTTATATATACCATTTAGTTTTTCAGCATGGCATTAAGCTGAACCTCAGCATCTTTGGGGACCCTTTCTAGAAATCAGTCTGTAGGCTTGGTTGGCTTTGGTTTTGTGTTCATGGACATGTAGTGGAAGGAGGAACTGTGGTGCTCGAGGGATGTGAAAGAGGATGAGGGAATAGTGCAGTTATTAATAGTAGGCTTTGCTTGATACCCTGCAGTGTCAGGGTAAATTGCCGGTGTGACTGATGATATGCTAATCTGGCTAATGGGTTGGTGTTGGGTCTGGATGCCCTGCTGCACCTGGAGAAGCAGTTTGAATGGCCAGCAGAGCTTTAGCCAAGAGGTCTGTCACGGATGACTGATGCGTATAACTTTATGGTTGAACTTACCTATGGTTGCTAAAATAGCTGTGTGGTCTCATTCAGTTGTGATGCACTGCTAGTATAAAGTGTTGCTTTTCAATAGCAACATATAGCTAGTGTGAGGGTGTTTAGAGCTTAGCTTAGAAGTACTCAGATGCGGTAATGAGTTACAGAAATAGAAGCAATTCTTCAAGTCTTCATGTACTGGGGAGGCATTTCATTTGTGAGCATTTAGATTTTTCTCTAGGAGTAGTTTATCAGGCTGAAGGAGTGATGGGTTGCTATATTTAAGATGTGATGAGAAGGATTGGTAACAACATAGAATGTTAGATAATTATACTAGTTGTCTGAATAAGTTTAAAAGAACACTAACTAGAGGACTGGCTAAATACTAGACTAACTTCAGTTTCTGACAAATTATTTGTGGTTTTACAGGTTCATCAGATGGGGAGACAGTGAAAGGAGGTATGTTTTATAGCACAAAGCCTGAAATTAAAAGAGCAATGGTGCTAGCAGACGAGGCAATGAGTAAAGATAAAACTAAGCGGCTTGAACTGGCAGTATGCAGTGAACCTTCAGACACAGAGGAGGAGGAGGAGGAAGAGGAGGAGGAAATGGAGGTAAGATTTTTCTTACTTGCTGTCGTTTTCAGAAATAGTGCTAGAACTTAGAAGCTCTCTCTTGGAATTAAGCATGGAGTATCCTGCGATTCTCTGGTACAGTAATCGCAGCTTATCTGCTCTTTAATCATGCATGCATATGTATCCATATGTCTCTTTTTGTGCTGCTTCTGTGTTATCGGGTCATATGGTGGTCTCACCTTTTCTAGTTGGAAAGACAAGTCTAATATCTCTTTGGTGTTCTGTGTGGTAAGGACTGACCTCAGAAGTTACTTAACTACTCTAGCTCTCTTCATTGATCACTCCCTGGGTAACCAAGGTGACCCACTTACTCATACTCTTACTCATAAAATACTTTTTTTTTCTGGTGCGTCCTTTTATCTTCTCTATCTGCTATTCATATTCCAAGTTCCCCTAAGTTCAATCTGAAGTTTTAATATGTCATAATGTAGAGATTTCTATCTTTGTTAGTATTCATCTTAAGGCATTAAATTGGATTTTTGGAGCCTGCCCTCATCTTGTAGCGTAGCACTAAAATAAAAATTCTTGTATGGTTAACACCAATCTATTGGTGGGGTACCTAGAAAGAAATCTTTTATTGTGCTGTATTGGCATTGTATTGTGAATGATCCAAACATTATTTCAGTGCCACTGTGTGTGTTGTAATAGATTCCTTTGGAAAGGAATGGTATGAGGAAACTGTGGACGGGATAGTGGTTTTCCTTACCTCCTCCGTCAGCGTGGCCCATCTCCTCTTTCTCCAGTGTGATGTTGCCCTGGGGGACAGGTGCCGCTCCAAGCATTGTGTCACATTCGTGGCAAAAGTGCAGTGAGCACTGGCAATTTGTTCTCACGACAGTCCCTCCACTGCTATGTTTCTCCAGCGCCAGTGCTGGAGTTCTTGGAGTTTCAAGCTGAAAAGGCAAATAATGAATTTTCTTTTCTCATGGAGGCCCCATCCCTGGAGGTGTTCAAGGCCAGGCTGGATGGGGCTTTGAGCAACCTGGTCTAGTGGGAGGTGTCCCTGCCCATGGCAGGGGGGTTGGAACTCCATGATCTTTAAGGTCCCTTCCAACTCTAACCATTCTGTGATTCTATGCATGATCGTCTTGAAGGTCACTGTAAGGTAGTATGTTTGTAGGTGGAAATAGGGAGTTAAATATAAAAATCATGGGCAAAACTCAACATAAGCTAGTACTGAAAGGCTGCAAAACCCCATCACGTTTCTGATATAGGCCAGTAGGAAAAAAAATCAAAGCACAGAGTTAGCTTCTGGAGGCGTTTTCCTTTGTGCTGAATTTCATATACCATATGCCTTTTGTCCAGTTTAAATGTTTTGTTCATCAGCATCACTTATGCAAAGTAATGATTGAGGCTGTAAAGAATGCAAAGAGGAGTAATTATGCTCCTGGCCAGTAGCACTTCGTTATCCAGAAAAAAGTTAAATTCAGTGAAGGCAAGTGGAATTGGCTGTGGCTCTGCTGTCTCTTGCTTCAAGTATCATAGCTACCGCATTATTGCATGGTTTTGCACTTCTTTTTGCAGCAGCGATACTTTACTTTATAACCAGAATTTTCTATAGGTAAAATAAAATAATTTCCTTTTTCCAGCAGATGAGTGAAAGTGCCTCAGGCAACAGTGATGACTGCAATAGTGAGGAGGATGTGAAGAGTAATAAGCGAGTAGCGAACAGGGAAAGTGCCATAAAAGCCAAAAGAAGACGAGTGTTGGATTCTGACAGCGATCACGATGGCTCTGATGTAGAGTTCAAGCCTGATGCGAAAGAAACAGCGAGCAGCGAGGAAGCCAGTAGCGGGGTGGATGAAAATGAATCTTCCGACACAGAGACAGATGCAGAGAGTGTTGCAGAAAGTCCCGTAAAAGTCCCTTCTAAGCGAAAGAGAAAAGAGATAAACAAGCCCGCTAAAAGGAGTAGCTTAGAAAATGACCGTTCTGAAGCACCCAAAAGAGCAGCAACGGTTTCTTTAGAAGCCAAGTCTAAGCTGACGTCATTTGCAGCACCTGAAAGTTTTGAATCTCAAGCAAATGCTTGCAGTGGAGGCAGCGGTGGCTTCGCAGCGTGGGAACATGAAAAGCTTGATTGGCTGCAGGAAGGGAAAAAGAAAGATGCGCACAGGAAACGGCAGGGTGACCCCGATTACGACCCGTGTACTCTGTACGTACCTGAGGACTATCTCAACAAGTGTACACCAGGAATGCGGAGGTGGTGGCAGCTGAAAAGCCAGAACTTCGATGCGGTGATTTTCTACAAAGTCGGAAAATTCTATGAGTTGTATCACATGGATGCTGTCACCGGTGTAAATGAGTTGGGCCTGATCTTTATGAAGGGTACTTGGGCCCATTCGGGTTTTCCAGAAACTGCCTTTGGCAGGTTCTCTGATGTTCTAGTGCAGAAGGGCTACAAGGTAGCCCGCGTTGAGCAAACAGAAACTCCTGAAATGATGGAAACGCGCTACAAGGCAATGGCCCACCCAACAAAATTTGACAAGGTTGTCCGCAGAGAAATATGCCGAATCATCACCAAAGGAACACAGACTTACAGCGTTCTGGACTGTGATCCCTCCGAGAACCATAACAAGTACCTGCTGTGCGTGAAGGAAAAAGAAGACTCCTCTGGACAACGTGTTTATGGGGTCTGCTTTGTTGACACGTCCGTGGGGAAGTTCTATGTAGGCCAGTTCTCGGATGACCGGCACTGCTCGAGGTTTAGGACTTTAGTAGCACATTACACTCCTGTGCAGGTACTGTACGAGAAGGGGAACCTCTCTGTGGACACACAGAAGATACTGAAGGGCTCGCTTATTTCTTGCATTCAGGAAGGGCTGATCTCTGGTTCCCAGTTCTGGAATGCATCTAAAACACTAAAAGTCCTTCTTGAAGAAGGATATTTCAAGGAGAGTCAGAACTCTGAAAACGGATGTTCTCTACCCTCTGTGATCAAATCTCTGACTTCAGAGAGTGACTCGCTGGGATTAACTCCTGGTGACAACAGTGAATTAGCGTTGTCAGCTCTCGGGGGATGTGTCTTCTATCTCAAAAAATGTCTGATCGATCAGGAGCTGTTATCACTGGCAAACTTTGAGGAGTACATCCCTGTGGATATAGATACTGCAAAAACTATGAGTTCAAGTAGTTTCTTTGCCAAAACTGACCAGCGGATGGTGCTGGATGGGGTCACCCTGATGAACCTGGAAGTTCTGCAGAACGGAACCAATGGAACCACAGAAGGTACTTTGTTGGAAAGGATTGATTCTTGTTGTACACCCTTTGGGAAGCGACTCCTGAAACAGTGGCTCTGCGCTCCGCTCTGTAATCCTAAATCCATCAACGATCGTTTGGATGCTGTTGAGGACCTTCTGGCGGTGCCAGATAAAATGTCAGAAGTCAGTGAGCACCTGAAGAAACTTCCTGACCTTGAAAGGCTGCTCAGCAAAATTCACAGTATTGGTTCGCCGCTTAAGAGTCAGAACCATCCTGACAGCAGGGCCATCTTTTACGAAGAAATCAAATACAGCAAAAAAAAAATTGCTGACTTTTTGTCTGCGCTGGAGGGGTTTAAAGTGATGAATGAAATTGTCGATGCCATGGAAGAAGTTGCTGGTGACTTCAAATCTAAAGTCCTTAAACAGTTGGTCACCCGCAAAGCCAAAAATCCAGACGGCCGCTTCCCAGACTTGAGTGCGGAGCTTAAAAGGTGGGATACTGCTTTTGATCATAACCAGGCTCGAAAGACAGGAGTGATTACTCCAAAGGTGGGTTTTGACCCCGATTACGATAAAGCACTACAGGATATTAAAGCTGTTGAGGAAGATCTCCACAAGTACTTGGATAAGCAACGCAAACTGC
Source organism: Numenius arquata (assembly GCF_964106895.1). Lineage (NCBI taxonomy): Eukaryota > Metazoa > Chordata > Aves > Charadriiformes > Scolopacidae > Numenius > Numenius arquata. The sequence goes on from NC_133577.1 coordinate 49,779,087, forward strand.
TCGGATTCAAATCCATGCTGTACTGGGGGGCGGGCAAAAACCGGTACCAAATGGAAATACCGGAAAGTGCAATATCACGTAATTTGCCTGAGGAGTACGAGCTAAAGTCAACCAGGAAGGGGTACAAACGTTACTGGACCAAGGAGATCGAGAAGATGCTGGCTGCCATGGTTAATGCGGAAGAGCGCAGAGACGCAGCGCTAAAAGACTGTATGAGGCGGCTGTTCTACAACTTTGATAAGAACAGCAAAGACTGGCAGACGGCAGTGGAATGCATCGCTGTGCTAGGTAAGAGGCTTTTTCAGAGGGCCTGGAACACCTCTGCCATGAGGACAAGCTGAGAGAGTTTGGGTTGTTCAGCCTGGAGAAGAGAAGGCTCTGGGGAGACCTTAGAGCCCCTTCCAGTCCCTAAAGGGGGCTACAGGAGAGATGGGGAGGGACTCTTGATCAGGAGTAGAGTGACAGGACGAGGGGTAATAATGGTTTTAAACTGAAAGAGGGGAGATGTAGATTAGATCTTAGGAAGAAACTCTTTCCTGTGAGGGTGCTGAGACACTGGAACAGGTTTCCCAGAGAAGCTGTGGCTGCCCCATCCCTGGAGGTGTTCAAGGCCAGGCTGGATGGGGCTTTGAGCAACCTGGTCTGGTGGGAGGTGACCCTGCCCATGGCAGGGGGTTGGAACTCCATGATTTTTAAGCTCCCTTCAACCCCAAACCATTCTATGATTCTTCATTTTGGCATACAGTAAAAATACTCTTGTAGAGTAAATGATGAAATCTGATCTGGATAAAGCAAAAAAGGCTTGTTGCCAGCTCTTAATTTGAATTTTAAAAACTCCAATTGCGCTAACAGCACTGATAATTAACAGTCATCGCCTGTCTTCCTTCACGTCAGTAAATGGCACAACAGTTGCTGGGTCTTGATGTTTGTGAGCTTGCTCTTCATCCCTGTCCTGTGATTGTAGGTGTGCTGCGGGGTGTTTCTTGCAGCTCAGCGTAGCCTGGTGGGTCTCTTGCTGCTTCTGGGAATCTCGTGTAGGGATTAGTAACTTCTCATTAAATGAAGGCAGCGATGCAGATGGAGGTATAAAAATGTAACCCAGTCATCTCCTTTTCATCCAAGTCGGTTGCTTTATCTTAGAATCATAGAATCTTTCTCAGCAGCCTTTAAAAATAAAAAGAATGATCGTTGTCGCTGCCTTGAAAAGAAGGTGGTCTGGTAGGAAGACTTCTCCAAGTCTTCCTTAAATTTCTGGGGTAGAAAAGTCTCCTGTAGTCCCTTCAGGGACTGGTGTACTCTCGTACTGTGAAATTTTCTGCTGGCGTGAGCCAGCCTGGGATGTCTTTGTGCCAGGGACAAATGAAAGCGCTCTGAATGCCACTGGGGCAGGACAGGCAGGATGGGCGGGCAGCCAGTGTTGTCCGGGAAGGGATTCTCCGAGTGGGCTGGGAAAACTGGGAATCAGCTGCATCGGCTACAGCACAGAACGGGGGCAGGTACCAGATTGATTTCCAGGAGAGAGGGAGACAGCTTTCAGGCTCAGCTATGATATGCCTACATAAAGTCTCTAAAAATCACGTAACGTGGTCTCGTTTTGTAGGTAATTAGCTTTTAGGACCTCAGAGCTAGGCTGATTGAGGGGGGTTGTGCTGTTCTCTGTGCTCTCTGCCAGGCAAACCAAATTTTAATATTTATATAAATTTATTCTGGCAACTTTCAAGCAGTGTTGTGATTCTTAACCAAGTAATTCGCCGTCACAGAAGCCCATTTCCTCCTTACTTATCTTGTTCCAAATTAAAAAACAAAGCGAGAAAATAATATTTTATACATGTACGTTAAAAAAAAAAAAAAGCTTTTGAAATTAAATGATGCAGATTTTCAGGAGTTTTAGACTAAAAACTAGAGGGGAGAATTTTTAATCTGACATCAGTAGAAACCTGGAAGGAATGAGGAAAGACATGGGTATCCCCACCTTTTACTTGTTGTTCTGGAGTGTTTCTTGGGTGCTTTCCTTAACGGGAAAATGGAATGGAAATGGAAAATTGTGTTTACAGAAATGCTATTCGATGAGTAAATGCGTTCCAGTGAATGAATAAAGAGAGGTGAAAGCGTCACTTACTGGAATTTCTCTTAATCTTATAGATGTCTTGATGTCCCTTGCTAACTACAGTCAAGATGGTGATGGACCCCTCTGCCGACCTGTAATTCTGCTGCCTGTGGATAGTGCTCCTCCCTTCCTGGAACTTAAAAATTCCCGCCATCCATGCATTACAAAGACTTTCTTTGGGGATGATTTTATTCCTAACGACATCGTGATAGGCAGCAAAGATGACGACAGTGGTAGCGACGCTTCCTGTGTGTTAGTAACTGGCCCCAATATGGGTGGCAAATCCACGCTGATGAGACAGGTGATTGACTCTCTGCGTTAAGATGGAATGTTCCAGAGTACCTCTGTGTTTTACAGAAAGGAATGGCATGACCTGACTGTTCCTCAGTGTGAAAGGAGGTCCCAGCAGTGGTCTTCAGCACAGTACAGCAATTGCACTGAAAAGACAAAAAATAATCTGGTAGAAAATGGCTGCTTTTAGACAGTAGATTTTTCTCCTTTCGCTTCCTTCAGTGAGGAATGAGTTTTATTTCTCTTATGAGAGATGGGGGGGGCGGAAAAAGGAATAGAGAATCTTTTTTTTTCTTTTTTTCAAGTGGCCTTATCTAGGACTCGGCATCACGTGGCCAAAGATGCTTCTGCGGGTTGAACAAGATGAAAATAGAGCTCGGTGGCAACCGGGAAAGCAACAGGGAGTTTGCTTTCTAAGCGCTGCTTGCTGTGATCAGCTGAGTTTTGAAGGCTTTCAGAGCAGCTTAGTCCTACCTGAAGATTATGATGCTGCAGCCTGGAGCTGTTAAAGCAGCAGGAAGCTTTATGTATTCGAGCCTTTGTTTTAGGGGGAAATAAAATGTCATTCTCTCATTCTCTGCGTGGAACCAAAGCTCCACAAGCGCGTAGTAAAAAAAAATAAATACGTAAACATTTTCATGTTTGTCCTGCAGGCTGGTCTCCTGGTTATAATGGCGCAACTGGGATGCTACGTACCCGCTGAAGTCTGCAGGCTGACACCCATCGACAGGGTATTTACGAGGCTGGGCGCCTCGGACAGAATCATGTCGGGTGAGTTTGTGAAATCCAGCTGGGCACAGCGCTTTTGCCACCGAGGGAGTTTCTCTTCTTGCTTCCAGGCGCGAGTTGGCAAAGGATGGTCTGATTTTGCAGGGAGAGCCGAGCAACTAAGTTGGTGTCTCTTTGTTCAGAGTAGAAACAGGAGTGCGGTTACGCTCGATTTATTTGATAAGCTTGTCCTCCATTATTTTTTGACAGACACGTAGGATCACTTTTTAATGAATTTTAATATTAAATGCCTGCCCTCCAGCTGGATGCGAGTCTGAGGAATATCATTTTGGATATTGTAGTTGTGTTCTACTTCTGTAGGTATCTCTTCCTAAGCGTTCTGCAACAGGACACTGATGTTCAGGTAGAGGAGTTGGTTTTGTACCTTCTCCCGAGGACTAGAAGTCCCTTGTTTCAATCGGAACACCCGCCTTACGTCTGAAATCTGATTTCTCAGACAATAAAAGGACAATTCTTGTATTTGGTCAGTTCAGTGGAGAGAAAGACAGAAGTGGAGGAGAACCCAACCGGGACTGGGAAAGCGCCTGTGGTGGTTGGCAAAGTGTCACAGGGGCTGGAAAAACCAAATATTTTTTGTGGTAAGAAGAGCAGTATCACAACTCATTTAAGGAGGGCATGGATTTTCTGTGATCTTTCTGCTGAAAAACGCGGGTCAGTGAGTATGAAAGGAGTTCAGGCTGCTGAGCGTGGTGCACAGAAGGAATTTGGAAATGAATCATTCTGAGTTCTTAATTAAAAAAAATAATACTTGCACTTCCCCAAATCAAGGCTTTTCTTTGCAGCTAGAGAATTTTATTAAGGCTTTCTTTGCCCGGCTATTTTCATTTTGTTTAACTTCACTGTAAAAAAAATGTCAATGGCAGAAGTATTTATGGTAGAAATAAAAACTGCCCTTTCTGTGAGAGAGGGGTGTGTGTGTGTGTGTCTAGAAAAATGTGGTATTTTCAGCCCAGAGCTATTCTTCTCTCTTCCAAATACACGCACAGATGTTTTTAACGTCTCGCATCGTGAGGCTGAGCGCTGCGCGGCAGAACTAGCTTTGAAATCTCATCTTGACACGGGATTTTTCCACGCCGTGTAGAAGTGAAAGCGCAGCCGAAGTTGTTCCGTGGCAGTCACTTACTTCGTAATGGGTGTCAGCAGGACTTTTACGAGGTTGTCGTGGTTTTGACCGGATTGACCCATCAGAACAAGAGACAGCCCCTTCCTGCCCCCTCTAAGAAAAAGAGAGGAGAGGAAGAGATAAGAGATTTATGAGTTTAGAAAAAAAAAAATAAAATTAAGTAATACAATTTTTAAATTGCCTGTGAATTTTAGGGGTTACTTTTTTTAACAAGTTATTCCTAGAATTTTTAAAAACATAGTGAAGTCCTGGAAATTTCTTTAAATAAATGCAGAGAATCAGGATTGCTGGACACTGCTTCTATCGGAGAAATGATGTTAGAGCACGAGTGCAGGAAGTAAATGCTTCCCTGCTCTGAAATGACATTAATTGCTGCTGCGTGCGATTATTTGGAATGAACACTGGGTAGGACTAGTGGATGTGGACTTAATACGTGTGGATTTGTGTGCAATTCTCTGAATAATTGTGTACTTTTGCTTGTAATCTGCTAAAAAAAAAGAAATAAATAATTCCAGGTCTGAATTTCAGGCCTTTTGTTATCTGGTACCTGGAACTCCTGCCGGATGGTCAGTCCCGAGCAGCAGATCTTTCTTTTGTCATATTTCACTCGAGTACAGCCTTAGTTATCTGAATAATTCATTACCTTATGGCATCAACAACCAAACCAGTAAATCTGGTCTCTTAAGGCTTTTATTTTTTTAAGATTTTCTTGCTTTTTTCACACTGGAAAGCCAGACACCCCAGGCTGCCTTGTGCTGTTAAGAGTGAGAAGGGACAAAAGGTTCTGCCCGTCTCGAATCCTTCGTGCCCCTTTCTTTGCCCGGCTGGTTCATCTGATTAAAAGTATTAAAAGCACTATTAAAAATAGACAAGATAGGGTGGCCTAAAACTTACATACTTAATTAATTCTATTTGTGCCTGTGCTCTTTAAGGAACCAAACCGTGATTTTTCTGGCAAGTGGGACCCCACCATTTTCATGCTGGAAAGAAGCTTTATGTTTTTGTTCATGGTTAGTTTGCTCTCAAGCTTCGTTTTAGCTTGACCGAGGCCGAGCGCAGATTAAGTGGGGTTTGAGTTGTGCTTTTCAGATCTTTTGACTAATCCTTCGTGGCTCCTGTTTCTTTTAAAGGTGAAAGTACCTTCTTTGTTGAACTGAGCGAGACTTCCAGCATCCTCCAGCACGCAACAGAGCACTCCCTTGTTCTTGTGGATGAACTGGGTAATTAGTCTGTTTTGTAAGAGATGGGAATTAAATCTAAGATTAAAGACTGGCTGTTGGGCAGCAACCAAGTGCACGGGAGTAATTTATCTTAATGTTGCTACTGTTTTAACTGGTCAGTATCTATGTAAATCTCTTTAAAACGTGTATTTTTACGTGCCCTGGAAATTAATACAACACCCCCCAATTGTTATTAGCTTATTTCCGGCTGAGTTTTCCTGGGGAGTTAATTGTAGCAAACCTTGAGCAAGTCTCAGATGAGCAAAAATGTCTTTTTCTGCAGCACAGGAGAGAGTGTGATTGTCACAGGGGCAAATACCCGCGTCACTGCACCCTGCTGTGGTGACGGCCACCAAGCTCGCTGCCGTTTGTCCATCTTCCACACGGGGAGGAGGGAGAAAAACAAACTAAGGCAAATTCCTACACAGCAAACATTTGTCTTTGCTTTTCTGCTGCTTCTCCAGGCAGAGGAACGGCTACTTTTGACGGAACGGCGATAGCGAGCGCGGTTGTCAAAGAACTAGCAGAGAAAATCAGGTGCCGGACGCTGTTCTCCACACACTACCATTCCCTGGTCGAGGATTATTCGCACACTGGGGCCGTGCGGCTCGGCCACATGGTACGTGTTCGTGGAACACACAGGGGTTTTCCTCGTGGCAGGATCATAGACTGGTTTGGGTTGGAAGGGACCTTAAAGATCATGGAGTTCCAACCCCCTGCCATGGGCAGGGACACCTCCCACCAGACCAGGTTGCTCAAAGCCCCATCCAGCCTGGCCTTGAACACCTCCAGGGATGGGGCAGCCACAGCTTCTCTGGGCAACCTGTTCCAGTGTCTCACCACCCTCACAGGAAAGAATTTCTTCCCGAGATCTAATCTAAATCACCCCTCTTTCAGTTTAAAACTGTTACCCCTCATCCTATGGCTCCATTCCCTGATCCAGAGTCCCTCCCCCTCTCTCCTGCTGTGGCTGGCACATCTCCTGCCCAGACGAGTCCCCGGAACAGGAACAGATATTTCACGCACTTTTTAGTCTATAGGTAGCTGTTCCATGCGCTGATTTGGAACTTAACTCTTTCTAGGCCTGTATGGTTGAAAACGAGAGTGAAGACCCAAGCCAGGAAACAATTACCTTCCTCTATAAGTTCATTGAAGGAGCGTGTCCCAAGAGCTACGGCTTCAACGCAGCGAGACTGGCTAATATTCCAGAGGAAGTTATTCAGAAGGGGCACAGAAAAGCTAAAGAGTTTGAAGAAGTGACCGTTTCACTGAGAGTATTTAGGTAAGGCCTCGGTTTATCGATTTTCCATGGCACGCTGCTTAGCAGGCATCCATCTGGAAATGGGGGCAGGGGCTTTTGCTCCCAGTTACATTCAACATTCACAAAAATAGTGATATTTCACAAACCTGGAGGGAGGGAAGCACTAAAAGCCGCCTGCCCTCTTGCAGTGGGGATGAGTAATGGGGTATTTTAAGCTTCGGGTCGTTGTGCCAGTCCCTAAGAGCTGCTTTTTTTTGCTTCGAGGTGCTGGGCTGAGCCAAACCGAAGGGGGGTGTGTGAAGGGGAGGGGACAGTTGGGGACAAGGTTCCAGTCCTACCAGACCCCTGACTCCATGGTTTCCCGTAGGTATCTCTGCCTGGTGGTGGACGGCGCAACAAGCGACGCCAACGCCGTTCAGAAACTCACCGCTATGATCGATCGCCTGTAACAACGCAAGCGTGTTCCGTACTGGTGGCTTCTCAAAAAGGTGGTATCAGACAACGTTATGATCTAATAAACTTTATTTTTTAAAAATGACCATTTTTCCATTGTCTTTCCTAGGAAATTAAACCCTTTAATTCTTACCTACCCTCTACATAATGGTTATTGAGTACTCCACAATATATTAAGTCTAGATGTTATGGTACATGCATACACTTTCAGGCTGTTGATTACCCACTGTCACCAATACACATAAATGGAAAAAAGCTATGAAACTGTATAGGGCTGTATATATACTTGTCTCAGCTTCATTAGAGCAGGAAATTGCTGTGATTTCCAGCAGGTTACGTTAAGTAATGTCCAGACTGTTCAAAAAAAACTATGAACAGAGTAAAAGTACAAGACTGTTTTGAGGAGACTTTCTACCGTGTACTTTAAAACATAGTAAAATTTCATTCACAAAACTTAGTTACATGGGTACTTTGTTTTATAGTGCATTATAGTCTAGGAAGTCTCATTAAAACACTCGTTTTTTTTTTTTTTTTTGTCGTTTTGTTAGGGTGGTTTGAGTACAGACTATTGCTGGGGCAGGGGAAGGAGATTATTCTAACTTCAGAGGACACCAGAAAAATTGCTGGATATAATTTAAGATTAGTGTTTTCTCTTTCATAGAAAGAACGTACATACTGGGACATGAGTACAGTTACAGCAAGTCTAGGTGTGCTAACAAAACAGGACACATTCAAGTACAATAAGAGTTGTTTTTTTTTTTTTTTTGCTTGAAATTAGAAACAAACTACATGAGATTAAAGCATTAAAATCATATTTCTCAATCTGAATAAATGTTAAAAAATCAAAAAGAAATGCAGAAGTGCTAGCTCACGTTTTTTGTTTTTTTTTTTTTTTTTTTTCTTTTTTTTTTCTTTTTAACCATGTTACAAAAAGCAATTGGTACCCATGTCCATAAAGGCAGCAACAAAGAATGCTGCTTGTCTACAGAATAGTACTACTGCAAATCGGACTGCGGCTCAATGCTACTTGTAAAAACACCAGCTCTCAGAAGTTGGTATCTGTACAAAATTGCAGCTTATTTTGTTTTTGTTTGTTTGTTTGTTTTTCTTCACTTCTGTCCCTTCAAAGTCTTTGTTTTGTTGGTTGGTTTATTTTTTTATTTTTTTTTTATTTTTTTTTTTTTATTTTTTACACAGTAATGCTAAAACGCCCAGTTCTGGTATCCTGAGTCAACATATTGCCACTTTCTTTTTTGGTAGGTTGAGCTCCATAGTGTCAACACCTCACACATCCGCTTTAACACAGTCTCTTTCTGCAGAAATGGGCAAGTAAAACTTCCTCCAAAAAAAAAGTTTGAACAGTTACGATATTAGAATGGCAGGACTTTCTTTCTGAAAGGAATTCAGTTGTGCTGCAATGTATTAGATTCTATAGGTGGAGCAGAGTCATATAGTGTATCTGTATCGTGTGTAGGCTCTCCGGCAAGCGTACAGGGATTCGACAGTGTTCCAGCACCACAGTCACAGAAAAACCTACGAAGAGAGAGAACTCTTTAGTTTTCTGCTTTGTTTACTTTGTGGGAATGGCTGGAGGGAGGCGTTGGGAACCCACCTATCGTGTCTAATGAATTCTACGTCGTGTCCTTGATGGCACTTCTTAATGCAGTTCACACATATGGCATTACGGTCTGTGGTGTTGCAGGTGTGACATCTGAAGGAAAAGGCATCGCGTTAGGGCATGGGTCAAAACCTGAGGAGCTGAGTGAAGAGCTCAGGGGCGTGGGGGCAGAACACAATCATAGAATGGTTTGAGTTGGAAGGGACCTTAAAGATCATGGAGTTCCAGCCCCCCTGCCATGGGCAGGGACACCTCCCACTGGACCAGGTTGCTCAAAGTCCCATCCAGCCCCAACAGCACAAGGAAAGGATGCGGACAACACCATAAAACTTGAGAATTTTACATGAACTCAGATTTCAGGGCATACTTTTGGTTGCTCGTTTCAAAAAAGCAGTTCTGCTGGACTTAGGCCCAGGTTCACATGAACAAGACATTTGCCTCAAGCCCACGGCTGATGTAATCCTCCTCCACTGAGTAGAGGACAAGCTCACATCTGTGCTGGCTCATTGACCATGAGCCAGCAATATGCCCTCATGGCCAAAGCGGCCAATGGCATCCTGGGGTGCATCAAGAAGAGCGTGGCCAGCAGGTGGAGGGAGGTCATCCTCCCCGCTCTGCTCTGCCCTGGTGAGGCCACATCTGGAGCACTGGGTCCAGTTCTGGGTCACCCAGTTCCAGAAGGACAGGGATCTGCTGGAGAGGGTACAGCAGAGGGCTACAAAGATGATGAGGGGCCTGGAGCATCTCCCTTACGAGGAGAGGCTGAGGGACTTGGGTCTTTTTAGCCCAGAGGAGACTGAGGGGGGGTCTGATCAATGCTTATCCATATCCAAAGGGTGGGTGTCAAGAGGATGGGGTCAGGCTCTTCTCAGTGGTGCCCGGTGACAGGACAAGGGGCAACAGACACAAGCTGGAACATGGAAAATTCCATCTGAACGTGTGGAAAAATTTACTTTGAGGGTGGCAGAGCCCTGGAAGAGGCTGCCCAGAGAGGGTGTGGAGTCTCCTTCTCTGGAGACATTCAAACCCCGCCTGGATGGGTTCCTGTCCAGCCTGGTCTGGGTGACCCTGCTCTGGCAGGGGGTTGGACTAGATGATCTCTGAAGGTCCCTTCCAACCCCTACAGTTCTGTGGTTGTGTGTGTGTTAACAGACACACGGCAACTGCTTTAGGGGTCTTGTTAGACAAGAAATTGTGTTTATTTGAAAACTTTGCTGTAGGTGAGGGAAAAGAACCTGCTGTTACCTGTAGAAGTCATGCATGGGATAGCTGGTGTAGCTTGAGATCTTATATAAACACTGGCCTCTACTGACAGCTTTCTCTATGGCATCTTGATTGTTCATTATTTTGTTATCTGTTGGAGGAAAAAACAAAAGAGCCAAGAACTAATCACACCCCGGTCACGATCAATGACTTTTTTTTTTCTTGAGGTGTTAAAGCAGAGCCCCCACCCCCCCATCCTTTTTAAGAGCTCAACCTATTAGTGTCCGCTCCCAGTAGCGCCACGGCACCGACTGGTGCAGTCAGGGAGCCGGAGCTTGTGTTTTAAGCGGTGTAAAGAATACACAGGGAAAAGCTTAAAAAGTCCAGCCAGGCAGGGGAAAATTCTGCAAACTGAATTCTTTTTTCTTCTAGAATAACCCTCCTGGAGCTCTCTGGCCTTCAAACCAGTGCTCCAGTCTCCTCCAAGAGGATCCTGTCTCATTCGCAGGATAGGTCCTCACTATACACGGGAATTCTGTGTATGTAAACTGCTCCTATTTTCTGAATAAAGTCATTTAGGATTGTGAATATTCACGCTTTTTAGATCCTGAAAGCCAAGTGAGGCACGTTTCTTTGCTGGACACTTGCTTTCAGGTATGTGACAAAAGACTTTCCATGATACTAACTTAGAATTGGAATTTGAGATGGGCCAAAGACCAGTAACCAGTTTGGAACCAATTTTGAGACAGAAGATCTAATAACAAAGTTTTAATGGGAAAGGAAAACCTTAAGTTCCCTTTGAAAGTGTCTGACTATCTCAAAATCTAGGACAGTTTAACTTGGCTTATTACCCTCAGCTGAAACTTAGTTACAGCTCAGCTTAAGGTGGTATCAAATCTGAGCCAAAAATGGGAAAAATGGGTGCGATAAACCCCAAACCCAGCAGCAAATAAATAAACGCAAAGTGACCGAACGCACCCGACGAGGGCTGAGGCTCCCACTCACCTTTCATCGTGACGTTGACCCCGGACGCTAGAAATAAACCTCCGAAGCGGTTGTTGAAGATCTGATTGCCTTCCAACGTTGCAGTGGCATGATTTGTTATCTCGATACCTTCATTGGGTCAGGGGAACAAAGAAGAGAAAAGAAATTGGGGAAGTTAAATCCTCAGACGTGGCGCGTTTGTAGCTCTCTCGTGATCTATAGTTTGTTTGTGGTTTTTTTTTTTTTTAAACCATCATAAACTCATGGGGGGAAAAAAGGAAAATGACATCACTAGATAATGGCACTGTAATTTGCTGTAAAATCTGAGGTTCAAATCCTTCTCTTGAATCCTTTCAAAGAGGTACCGCTGCCGTGCGTGGTTTCTGGGGGTAACAGTATGCTACTAGTTTATCCGATAATAAAATGGAACTAGGATCACAGATTTTTCAAGGGGGATGTGATTTTTGGATGCTTAAAGCATTCAGAAGTTCTTGTGCACGTACCTTACCCTCTTTAAAGCAGCTTTTTTAAAAAAAGCTCTCAAGGTGGGCACCTAAAATTCATGTCTTTAAATCTCAGCATCTTATCGGTAACCAGTGTCTTCCGAGTCATTTGTCCAGGCCTGCTCCTGACAGCAACCCTTCCTTTCCCCACCCCTCCCCGAAACACCACCAATAGAGGCTCTTCTCAGAAAATTCACTGCTCCTGAAAGATGGGAGAAAACTCAGGAATGCAATTTCAGTTGAAACGGAATGGAATGCAAGACCTACGGAACTGCCATCGTTACACAGTAAACTGTACAAAAATCACTATGAAACATTCTTCAGCTCTTTGGGACTAAGAAGTGCTCATTTTAAGAATTTTCCAAGTGAAAAAGTTGAACTTGAGATGCTATTCAAATCTCTTCAAAATGTCTATCTCCTCTGTTTCTGAAGTTTTAAAGCAGTGAGAAAATATTCAAACCAGCATCCAGCAGATCAACTCTAAATACATCCTGGACAATTTTATCAATTAGTTCTGAAATAAAATAATGAAAAAGTACTTCAGAGGAAAACAAGAAGGCAGCGTATGTGTTGTTTCTCAACAGGCGAGGAATTCCAGAGGCTGCTGTGAAGATATTCTGGCCACAATTGTGAATTCTCTAATGATTTCTAAATTCACACAAGGACATCCCCATCTCTGCTAAAATGTCTAAATACGGGGGGTAAAGAAACTCAGAGTTAGCTTTGGGAAGAGCACTAACACTGCGAAATTTGATTTAAACAACACAAACCTGCAGCAAATCCATCGAATATTCGATTTTTCCTTAGCACAGGGTGGCTGTTGGTGCTGATGAGGACACCGGCTTGAGCGTTCCTGAAGATATCGTTCTCCTCCAGAAGACCTGACAGACCAAACAACGTGACATCTGAGCTTGCGTGAAAGCTCACCATCCTGTGAAATATTTTTCACAAGATCTCACGTATCATCATCTTCCCAATTCCTTTCATTTGGGAACAACCCCCCCTCCACACCCCCACACACCCCCCCGTAGCACTGAACTCAGCAACACAAATTTAAAGTCATTCTCAGGGTATAATCATGTATTTTTTCAGGCCACAGAACAGAATTTGGGATCACATGCACCGTTACAGAAAAGTCCATTTTATTTTTGAGGAAACACTAAGTCTTATCGCTTTCGGAGTTTTTCTTCAATTTTTCTAACATCTTTCTGTTCTTGCCTTCTAAAGCGAGCAGACTGCCTGAGCAAAGCTTAACTTGCACTCCTGTTCCTGCGGGGCAGGACTATTTCAGAACGCTTAACTTAAAATTAAAGCTCATTTACAGCAAGTGATTATCGACAAAACATCAGAAGCTGATAGCGGGACACACAACAGTTCAGGGATTTCAGAGGAGGACCACTGCTAAATTTCAAAGAGATTCCTTCAAGATCTTTTTTTCCTCCCCAAAATCTTTGACATCGGCAGAACCTGAACAGTTCAGATGCAGGATTTTGGCTGCAGGACTTGAATTCAACACTGTCTTTCAGTCAAAGGGCAAAGCTCGCAAAGGCAGATGGGATAAAAGGCCTGTCCTAAGCAGCAATTTAACAGTCATCTCGGATGAGATTAATTACCTCCCTGCCTCCCACAGATTTCACTATTACTGATGTAATTAAGGCTAAAAAGCCTCAGTGTACGTTCGTTGTAACTATTTTATTACTTCAGAAGACAAGAGCTAGGTTTCTAAAGAGCACTTTAAAAAGGACACAGTTTAATCGGAAATTAAAACTCTTATCCAGAATATTCAGTATATGCCAGTAAGGGAAAAAGCTACCTCTTCCCCCATTAAATATGCAGATGCCTCCATCTCTTCCATCATGGATTTTATTTCTTCTTAGTGTAGGATTACTGTCTGTTTTAATCCACACACCAGCCATGGCATTATCAAAAATTTCATTGTCTTCTATAAATCCAAGCCCTAAAAATCGAAGGAAGGGTGGAAAAAAAATATTAAAAATCAAAAAGGATAATAAACAGGAAGAGATAATAATGCAGAACAGAAACAACTCTGGATAAAGGTGAAAAACAAACCTACCGGAATTATAGACAAGAATACCACCGTTCTGACCACCCCAGATCTTGTTGCGTCTAATTTTGGGGTTGCTTCCAGTTCTAGAAAGAAATGTAAGCCAAGAAATAATTTAAATTAAATCATTTAAAACAGTTTACTACCTCCCAAGGCCAAATGTTTAAAATACCTCTACTGAAGAGCCCCGCAGATCTCACTGCTTAAAAAAATCTTACTAAAATACAGTTATTTCCATACGTGCAGAGATTTTAGCTTTACAGACTTCAAGGGCCACACATTCTTGTCGATATCAGGCCGTATTAGTAAAAACTTACTCATAATTTGATGAAGAGGATATTCAGTCATAATGGATTTAAAAAAAAAGTTTTTAGAAACCAAACGACAAGAACAGTTAAAAAGACATGAAAAACGTCTGTTTTGATGTAAAATCAAAATACATTTTACCTTATCTGAACCCCTGAGTACATGTGATTATAGATGTCGTTGTCTTCTAACACGCCATGTCCATTGTCATAAAAGTAAACTCCGACCTAACACATCGAGAGTTAAATGTTTAGTTCCAAAGTAACGAAGTACAAAACCACTGAAGAACTGTCTTCTCTACTCCCCACCCTGCCGTAACCGTGGAGCAAAACTCACTTGTTTCCCGCTGTGTATCCTGTTCCTCCTCAAGACTGGGGTGCTCCCCGTTGTCACCCAGACTCCAGCCAAAGTATTGCTGTAAACTTCGTTTTCTTCGATCACACCTTGTCCTTTTTCATGCTAAATACAAGACAATTTCAGAGTTGAGAAAACCCTTTAACTGTCAATACTCTTGTCCTGGCTGTGCACATCCCTCCTCACTGTGGCTTCTTTACGGTAGCAAAGTCATTCTTTTCTATTTAAGTGCATATTTTAACTTTTTTTTTTAAATAGCGGTACGTCATGATTTTGAATGTTTGCCACGAAATGAAGAGCGCTCTGCGTGTATGATGATAATACTTCAAGGCTAGTATTTTTGCCAATCTCTGCTGGCTGTTGGTAGGAAAGGCACCTCCCCAGGACCATCAGATGAAAGCTCTGGCTCCTGGCACTTAAACCTACACCCAGCCCTGTCCACCAGACTGACAAAAAATTGGCGTTTCTCTTAAAGTAACTATTTTTACCATGTGTCTGTGCTTAAAAGTAATGCAACAGGTCAGGGGAAAGCTGATTTACAGAACGACCCGAAGAAGCCACATCACTTGTGGCATCAGCTAGGCCTCAGGTGACTTCTGGCAGAAAGATAAGGCAAATATTTCTTAAAAAAAATCTGATACTGTTTAAGGGAACCTGAGAACTCTTTCAGTTCAATTAGCAGAGCCCCTGCACAGGCTGGGAATTGGGCTTTATTCCTCACTTTTACAATAGACGACCGTACAGCAGTTGCAATGTATATCATCCTAATGGCAAAAAAAATAAATATGTTTTCTGAGGTTAGTGGTAAACACATTACACTCCAAAAAAGCTGAACAGATTTCTAATTATTTTTCCTTTAAATAATGACAGACTACTATGAAAACTAAACCTTTAAAAAGCTTTTAACCAAAAAATGGTGAAAATCCGTCATTTATCCCATTTTAAATCTTTTCCTCTGTAACGGAAATAATTTAGTGACATTCGTAAGAGACTTCATCTTTTAAATACCAACACCAGCTTCACTCTATTACAATTAATCTCGTTTATAATGTAAGAAATTCAGTCATTTTAAATACAATCAAACATTTTGCATGGAGTACTCTTTTCTAACTTTCATATGAAGAGAATACAGGTTTTTATGCCTATTTGTAGGTAATACTCACTACGTAAATCCCACCGTGTTGACCATCGTGAATCTTGTTGTGTCGAACAATGGGACAGCTGTTTGTTCGAATCTGTATTCCTGCTAATGCGTTACCTGTTAACAAAAATGTTATTTAATACAACTTACATAGTCGTTTTTCTCAGAATTCAAGATGCAATATGCAAATTAGCTTACCGTAAATGTCGTTTCCTTCAATAAGGCCTCGTCCATCACCAAAGATATAAACACCACCTTGATTCCCATTAAAAATTGCGTTGCCCCTAAGAAACGAGAGTTTCCACGTTATGAAATGATTATAACACACTGTACAACACCATACATGTCTGCAGTGTCAAGGTCTGTACAATATTCAGATTTAAAATAGAAAATTTACATTCTGTCATTTTGAGAAATACACACTTCCAAGTACACCCGCAAACTAAAAATGCAGTTCAACCACACGCAGACAGAAATCGCATTTTTACGTTTACAGGAGTATTTACAGTTCATTATAAATAAATGAAATAAAACTGCACTTTTCCCATCCCCATCAAATCTTTTCTTCTAAGTAGTAAAACACCAATGAGGAAAACGGTACCTTATTGTTGGGTCGCTGTTTGAGGTAATCCAAACGCCTGCAAAATTGTTTGCATAGATTTTGTTCTCTATGAATTGTCCTCTTCCTTTTTCATGCACGTAGATTCCTCCGGTCTGGCCGTGGTGGATTTCGCACCGAACTACCGTAGGATTGGCATACGCTTTCACTTCAAAACCTGCTATCCTGTTTCTGTGTATGTTGCAGCTTTCAAAATAACCCTGAAAACACAAAACATGCAGTTTCCTGTAAAAGTCTTTTTAAAAAATGAAGGTTATTCCCTTCCCTCCCTCCCCTTGAAATACAATCCTGATTTAAAAGAAAACAGGACCCAAACTGACAATATGTAAATAGTGATACAGCGAATTAAAACAGCTACTGTCACTATATCTTTTTTCCTCCCCTCCAAATAAAATACTGTTTCAAGGACATTCTGCTTGCATTGCTGTTTATCAATACCCATGGAATACCAAGGAAAAAAACTGGCAACTCTGGATATAGCAGCTCGAAGAGGAGGGAATATCAGGTTTCCTGAGCAGCTCCTAAGGATCAGACTCCTTTCAAAGGCCATAATGCCCACAGATCCAGTACAAAAAGGACAGTGCTGTGGAAAAGACCACCTACTACTTTTCAGACCCAGAACCATATATTTGGTAAGAATATGATTTATTAGGAAGAAGCACCCAAAATTTCTTTGAAATGACTGGCTGGAATCAATACATCTGGATGTGGGAGATGAGGAATTTTTCCAGGGCTGGATTGGTCCGAGTGGCCAACTGCTAAACTTCCCCTCCCCCAGCCCCTTCCTTTTTTTTAAATGGCGTGTATTTCCATTTAGACACTGCAATAGTAGTCGCAGGCCTACAACAAAACTATTTAAACAAATTTTTATACATGGCATAGCTACGGAAAAGAAAAAAAAAAAAAAGAAAAAAAAGAGATTCCACAAAGCCTTCCCCAGGCACGCTCGGGAACATTTCCAGGTGAACTAGCAGAAGGAGAAATATGGGATGCAAGTGGAAAAAAAAAAAATTATAACCGTACACAAGAATACCAAGTGTAAGGAGACTCAAAATACCTTTGCAGTAGCTTTCTGCTTGAAAAATCCTAAATACTAAAAAGTAGCTTCATACGCCAAATTTATTTAAAATACCAGGGAAAGCATTAGCTGTGGGCACAAGACGACACCTCCAGAGCGTGGGCAAGAACACACCGCTGCAGCCTGGTAAGATCTGAGCGGAGAAAGTCATTGCAGACAGACACCACCACGGTCACGGTAGCGTTGATGTTCCCACACACTACACAGGGCACAGAAAAAGCTGATGCGATGACAAAGGAGGGTTCCTGCGCAGCTGGACAAGCTCAGGAGACTTTTTACATCAAGAAACACTCAGTAATTGAACTTTTTTTTTTTTTTTTTTTTTTGCTTTCTGCATTTTATCTAGTCTGGCAAAAACTGCTTTGAAATGCACGAGGGTTAAAACTTGTAACTGATGGGATTTTGTTCACTGCTTTTCTTCTCAGAGGAATTTTTCCCCCCGTGTATTTCTAAAAGGTTGTTTGTTTTTTTTTTTTTTCTTTCTTTGTCTCAAAGAGCATAACATTACAGAAAGGCAGAGGTATTTCATGTTATTATTTGGATAATAAAGGTATTTTAAAAAGAAAAAAAAAAAAAGAAGAAAAATTAAGAGAGATAGTTGTGCAAGCTTTAACACTTCCTAAATATATATTGACACTTGTATTCCTAACAGGGCAAGAAAAAACCAAAACAAACCAAGAGACCAAGACAGAAAGAAATGAACTGCTAAAGAGTATCTGACTCTGTATCAACTTAAACAGCAATAATAAGTGCGAGTGACGGCATAAAAGCCACATTTATAAAAGTTTGCCTTCCAAAGCCTGGAATAGTCTTTATTTTAGAGTTGGTGGATTTTATGAAAATCCAAATGCGGCATAAAGAAAACCACATTCAAGATGCAAAACAAACCCTTTATTTTTAGTGCATAGGAAAAATTTGCTGTTGCAGCAAGAGGCCAACTGAGTTTTTATTATAGTCTGTATAGAAACTGGCACAAGCCTCATTTATATCTTTTGGACTTTATATACATACTTCTTTAAAATTATCTGATTTGTAGTATTTAAAAGATTGAGCTGTCAACTAGTCACAATCGCCCAACTTAAACACATGCTACTATAATTTTCTTTCATCAAAAAGAAAAACAAGCAACAGTGTTACATTTCTCATTTGGGAGAAACCAGAATTAAGACTTTTATGCCTTGATCTCAGCTACAAACTACAAAATGATGCTTATTCTTACAGTGAATGGGAAGTTCTCTGTTGTCTGCATACAACTACTAAATACAATTTATGAAAAAAGTCTGGTAACTCATCGCAGGCAAGAGGGGTCGGCATGAGGCACTGCCAATACCATGCTGCATTTTTAATGTCTGCTTGTTAAACATTTGGCACAAGCCACTAAGGCAAACGTCAGAATATTGCCGGTTTAGAAAGAAGAGGTGAAGTTTCTACAAGTATCAAAACACAAAGAACGGTCTGAGAGCACGAAACCGAAACACAAAACACTCTTGAACCTTTTAGAGCCCGCTCTCCAGCACAGAAACCCACGGGAAAAGAATGTGTAGGGTAGGAATTCAGTATTGGAATGTACTTATCCCACTGCAGAGTCACAAGGAAGAAAAAAAAATAATAAATTACACACCCAAAAATGACAGAAGAGAAGCGAGAGCAATGAACGTAGAAAATCCATTAATTTGTTTAGATATGTAGGATTTTTATCTGAAAGAATATGCAAATGTTGCCAATGATGTCATTACATCAACTCTATCACCTGCACGATACAAAACAGAGAACGCTGCCAAAAGCAGCCTTTGAGATGGAAGGGGGGGGGGGGGGGGCAGATCTTTCGAAGGAGTTTATGACTAAGAAAGATTTCAATAATATTTGCAGCTGAGATAAATATTATTCACATGTTCTCCTTAATGTGCTAGTGCTTCCTTTAAACAAAAAAAAAAAAAAAAAAAAAAAAAGAAAAAATTATTTCTATTCCTTGTGATATCACACTGATCGCAGCACTGGAACAGGCATTCCACCGTTAAGAAAATAAATCAAATACATTTTTATTTAAAATGAATCAAGTGAATTCAGTCTGGCTTTTAGATTTTTTTTTTAATATTTCAGTACTTGTATATTTAATATTTATACTTCAATACTTAAACAAGCGGCAGCTCCTTGCCAAACTTTCCAATTAACCCTCAAGCCTACATACAGACATCACCCCTCCAGGAGTTACTGAAGCACTGTCCTTTCCCAGCTTTTCTTTAACTGAAATCACTTCATTATGCGTTTCTGAGCCTGTTTAAGTCTTAGAGGGATGCATGGATATAGGTACTCACCGAAGCCAATTAGGAGTGCTTACACAGTATGTTAATACAGCTTAAATGACACAGTGGCAGTGTCCAAACAATGAGATAATATAAAAGATATAACATCTTCAGTTTGCCAGCGCCCTTTGCAAAGTGGCTAAACAACTACATTTCTAGAGAATATAAAATGACATAAAGACATAAAGAAATCCATCAGCAGACTGCTAGAAGGGCATTCTCCTGGGCTGGTATAACCTTGCCCAACACAGAACAAATATGCTCCTCGGGATGTAATGAAGAGAGAGGAGAAAAGGCACCTGACAGAGCAGAATCCCACCACGTTTCACCTTCCACTGGCAAGAAAATTTTATACCAGCAGCAAAAAATCACAGCTCTCCGTGCCCTGTTTACCTTTCACCGAGACCAGGAACCTCCAAATCAAACAGCTACAGCTAGTACTGCATTGCTCCTCTCTCCTGCCTCCCCAGCAACCTGGGTGGAACGGAGAAAGGCCTCACCAGTTCCCATCCACAGTGGATTTTCTGTCAATGCTATTTCCACGCTGCCAACACTCATCAAGAACCTGACCAGATCTGGGTTAGAAGTAAAGCAAGAGAATAAGTACTTACAAGGGAAGAAAGATATCCAACAAAGAGAAAAAAAAGATCCACAATTTAGTAAGCCTAAAAACACCCATCAGGGATCAAAATGCCGATCTGTAAAAACCAGCTCCTTCTCTTCTTCCTTTTACCCATAATAAAACTAGGTATTTTTTTTTCCTGAAAGCTTGCTCTGTTATGTATTAGCTATAATCACATTATATAATTGCATTATCCATTCATCAAAACTATGGAAATTTATTTCCCCAAAGAAATGTCTTATTAGGAGATTATTATTTTATTCACTAGGCATCTGAGACCTAGCCAAGAGTTCCCCAACACAGAACACACAAAGCATAGAAAATCCTCATACAGAAGTTCAGTAGGAAAGCTAAAACAAATTACTGCCTGAATTAATCAATATTTTATTTAAGAATAAGTTTACTTTAAAAATGGTGGACTATAGTTTCCTTGGAGCAAGCATTGAATGAGTCAAAGTTAAAAATGAATGTCTACTGTAGTTAGATCTCTGAACATGCTAAATTGGGGGTGAGGGTCTGGGGGGTGACAGCAAGACAAAATACATGAGGGATATGGAAGGAATGGTGGATCCAAAGGTCAGAAGGTGAGAAAACTGAAATGAGAAAACAAAGGTCCAGTCTACACCTAAGCCATGTCTGCAAGAGTGTGACTTTGGGACTCATCTTTCTCAGCTAGTCAAAGCCACTAGTGTCTAATGCTTGCATATTTTTTTACAAGTATTATTTACCTTTCTGCAGGACTAAAGAAGATCTACCATCAAAACTACTACTTAGACGATAAAAGACATTTACTTGCAAAGAACATCTGTGGATATAACATATCAGTTTTAATTACAGTCTTGCCAAAGAAGAATCCTAGTGTATATTTAGCCATAGCAAGGCAAGAAGTGTGCCAGGTAGTAATGATAGGGAAAAAAAATGTGTGGAAGGGAATATGCACTGGTATCCCTGAGTACATGAAACATGCACTGGTTTGGCTGAACTCATTCTTCAGCAGAGCTCTTAAATCAAGTCTATTACAGTGAGGTTTTCATTACAGCACCAGAGAAGAGGTTCCTATTTATCTGTCTTATTTATATTATCTATTCCTATTTATCTTTTAAAATACAACCTCCAAAGCAAACTGACTAGACAGTTTATTATTCACTATCACCAAAGTTATAAGCAATCCAAGTCCTGCAGCATCCAACACCCACAGCAAGATAATCAAATTCTGTGGTATCCTCGTGAAGGCAAAAGGGAACCTGAAATCCTGTTGATTTTGAACATTACACTTGATCTGACAGCAAGAGTATGAACTTCAGTGTCTCTTACTCAGTTTGACATTTAGTTCATCATACTCTGATCATATTTTGTACTTTTATGTTTGTAATTTTCATAGAATTATAGAATAGTTTGGGTTGGAAGGGACCTTTAAAGGTCATTGAGTTCCAACCCCCCTGCCATGGGCAGGGACACCTCCCACTACACCAGGTTGCTCAAAGCAACCAAAGGTTCCACTCATATGAGAAGAAACTTCTTTATGGTGAGGGTGACAGAGCCCTGGAACAGGCTGCCCAGGGAGGTTGTGGAGTCCCCTTCTTTGGAGATTTTCAAGACCCGCCTGGATGCAGTCCTGAGTAACAGGCTCTGCCGTGCTCTGGGCAATCCTGCTTCGGCAGGGGAGTTGGACTAGATGATCTTTATGGTCCCTTCCAACTCTAAAAAATTCAGTGAAATTCAGTGAAGCCCCATCCAGCCTGGCCTTGAACACCTCCAGGGATGAGGCAGCCACAGCTTCTCTGGGCAACCTGTTCCAGTGTCTCACCACCCTCACAGGAAAGAATTTCTTCCTTCTATTGAGTCTAAATCTACCCTTGTTTAGTTGAAAACCATTCCCCCTTGTCCTATTGCATCAGTCCTGTTAAAAAGTTTGTCCCCATTTTTCTTATAAGCCCCCTTTAAGTACTGAAAGGCTACAATAAGGTCTCCCCGGAGCCTCCTCTTCTCCAGGGTGAAGAACCCCAACTCTCTCAGCCTTTCTTCATAGCAGAAGTACTCCAGCCCTCTGATCATCTTCATGGCCCTCCTCTGTCCTTCCTGTACCACATGTCCTTCCTGTGCTGAGGGCTCCACAGCTGGACGCGGTACTCCAAGTGGGGTCTCACCACAGCAGAAGGGCAGAATCACCTTCCTCAACCTGCTGGCCACACTTCTTTTGATGCAGCCCAGGGTACAGTTGGCTTTCTGGGTTGCAAGAGTACGTTGCTGGCTCTTGTCCAATTTTTTGTCTACCAGTATCCCAGAGTCATTGTCTGCAGGGCTGCTTTCAATCCCCTCATCCTCCAGCCTGTATTGATACAGGGAGTTGTTCCAACCCAGGTGCGGGACCTTGCACTTGGCCTTGTTGAACCTCATAAGGTTCACAAGGGCCCACTTCTTGAGCCTGTCCAGATCCCTCTGGATGGCATCCTGTCTCTAAGGCGTGTTATTGTTGTCAAATTTGCTGAGGGTGCGCTCGATAACACTGTCTGACAAAGATATTAAACATTACTGGCCCCAACACAGACCCCTGAGGGACACCACTTGTCCCCAACCTCCATCTGGATATTGAGCCATTGACCACTACCCTCCAGATGCGACCATCTGACCAATTCCGCATCCACCAAACAGTCCACCCATCAAATCCATATCTCTCCCACTTAAGAGAAGGATGTTGTGGGGAACCGCATTAAAGGCCTTACAGAAGTCCACATAGACGACATCTGTAGCTCTTCCCTTGACCACGGATGTAGTCACTCCATCACAGAAGGCCACTAGGTTGGTCAGGCAGGACTTGCCCTTGGTGAAACCATGCTGGCTGTCTTGAATCACCTCCCTGTCCTCAGCGTGCCTTAGCATAGCTTTTAGGAGGATCTGTTCCGTGATCTTCCCAGGCGCAGAGGTGAGGCTGACAGGTCGATAGTTCCCAGAGTCCTCCTTTCTACCCTTTTTAAAAATGGGTGCAATGTTTCCCTTTTTCCAGTCACCAAGGACTTCACCTGACTGCTGTGACTTTTCAAATATCACATAGTTGCCAAGCCACTCTCCATCAGCCATTTCCCTTGGGACTCTGGGACGTATCTCGTTGGGTCCCATAGACTTCAGTATGTTCAGGTTCCTCAGGTGCTCACAAACCTGATCTTCTGTTACAGCGGGAGGGACTTTGCCCTCCCAGTCCCCATCTTGTGACCCATCCACTCAAGACGTGTAAGAAGAGAGGTTGCCAGGGAAGACAGGCAAAAAAGTTGTTGAGTACCTCAGCCTTCTCCTCCTTCACGTTACCAGTGAAGCCCTTCTTACTATTCTTTGTGTCCCTTGCGAAGTTCAACTCCAGATGCACCTTGGCCACCTTCCCGACACCATCCCTACACAACCAGACAGTGTCCCTATGCTTTTCCCAGGACACCTGTCCCTGCTCCCACTGCCTGGGCATATCCTTCTTGCCCTTTAGATTGATCAGCAGGTCTCAATACAGCCATGCCCGTCTCTTGCCTTCCTTGCCTGATTTCTTACCCCTGGGGATCGAGAGCTCTTGTGCTCTGTAGAAAGAGTCATTAAAGATCTCCCATTTTAAGAGCAACTAGAAGAAAACAGCTTATTTTTGCCAGCTGAGTGGGGGGAATTTGGACTTGAATTCAAGCAGAAAAAACAATGATTTGGCACTGTTTGGAAGACATGCAGAATATTTTGCTAAACAAATCAGCAAATCATAATCTTTTATTTCACTGGCAAAAATCCATTCTGTTTACTTCAAGGGCTACGCAAACTCATTACTCACTACGCTTTGCATGTACATGGAAGTTATCACCTTCACACCACAGAAACAAACATTTTTATGAAAGAAGACCTGAATTCTGAAACAAAATCCTGTGTTAAAATTGCACAACTACCTCCATGCTAGAAAAGTCCCCTTCTCAAAGAAGCTGGACATACCCTGTGTCAGAGATTTAACATTAAAATAAGACTAAGTAAGTCTCCACAGAGCATTTAATTTTCAAATTTCCCAGCACCTTATTTTTTGTTCTGTTTCAAAGGAAAAAGAATGAAGCGATAGTGTAAATGTAAGCCTACGGTTTACATCCTATTTCAAGAAGTATTTTGTCACTGCCACAAAATTCAATGTAACAGGCTGCCAATCAACTGCATAAAGATTGCTCAAACCTCTTTCAGCTAAAATGGTCTTTGAACTGAAGCTGCCCACTGAAGGGCAAGAGAAGAACAGTAGGCATATTTTAAAATATTTGTTGACATGTAAGAGTATCTTTTAAAAAATATTTCTTCAGTGATGGGCAAAATTTGAAGACTTTAGCTATGAACATCTATATTTCTTTCTTCAAAAGAAAACATATACGTTACCATGCCATGGTCAAAAGTGAAAACGCCAACATCACGTCCGTGGTGAATGTGATTCCGTCTGATAATGGGATTTCCATGGTTTTTAACCCAAATCCCTGCTAATGCATTATTGGAGATCTCATTGTCCTCATATATTCCCTAGGAAATAAAAATGTAAATTAAGATGGGAATCAAGAACAATAAACCAATTTTATCACAGTAAAGAAACTGATATCAAAAAATACCTGTGCATGGTCTGTAATGTAAAGTCCAACGTTTTCACAGTCGCTGATGTTACAGTGTTTAATAGTAGGACAAGCTCCCTGGCCACTAACACATACTGCAGAGCCAACTGGAAGAAAACAGTACAGTTACCATAGCTTCAAAGCACAGTGAATTTATAAATAGTCTGGCAGTGCTTTTGCAAGAAAAGTTAGTGTGAACTGATCTTTAAAAGAGATTGGGTGTGCATAGTGCCAAAGCACTGCAAGCCACGGGCAGAAAAACACTAATGTCATCATTCTGCAGATGCAAAAAAACAAGGTAGGAGTTGCTTTAAAAACCACTCTGCCAAGGTTACGCAGCTGCATAAGATTGCCAGAAGAGACAGTCATTTATATAATAATTCATGCTTATGAAAGTTCTCCCTCATTTATTTCTCTACATTAGGCCTGCTCTATACTGACTGCTCATAAGACAAAGGACAACCAAAACATAATAAAGTTCTATGCTAATTACTGCCTTATTTTACTTCCCTTTAAACTTTAACAACCCAGTACTTCAAAGAGCCCAAACAAACAACAATTTTGTAGCGTACAAAGACACACTGTCTAACTGCAGATGAGCAGGAGACAAGCAGCACAGTCTTGAGTACAGAACTACACACTGGAAACCAAGAGGTCTCTTCCCAGCTGAATGACAAAGCTTCTCCCTGCAGCTCCTTAGATGCCTTCAGCTGCCGTATCATTACTCAGAGAACAAACTCTTTTCAGGCAACCAGGACTCAAACTGCTCAGGGCTTCATCAGATCAGCTCAATTCCACAAACCATGGAAATACGAAATTCTGCAGCCGCTAAAAGTCAACAGCAGATTCACAGCAACTTGAGAAAGGCAAGACCCCATCTCAGGGTATCTGGCCCACAAAACACGTGCCTTCCCCGCAATTAAACATCACTAAATAAGCAAGCCACTACATGCTCTATTAGCAAGTTTTCACATTACCTTCTAGTGTAGTACCACAAAGACTACACTTTAATAATTCATAAACTCATTTACAGAGCTTTCTAAAAAAAAAAGAATCATAAAGAAATTATTTTGATTGTCTAGTCTGACCTTATGAATAATACAGGTTATAATAATTCCCTGAATTAATTCCTGCCTCAATCCTAGTAGCAGGAACTTCAGCACGTATCTTTTAAAAACACATTTAGTTTTGATTTGAATATTTCCAACAACTAAGAAACCACCATAAAGCTTGTTAGCTGGTTACAGAGTTGTTAATTTACGCTTTAATTGCTCATCTGAATTCCTCCAGGTTTAGCACCCAGTGACTGGTTCTCGTTATGCCATACCCAATGTGCGCACGGATTTAGTGCACGCAATTCCTTCCTTGATAAAGTAACAAACGGCAGCTGATATGTTTTTCATTACAACTGAATTTTTCTGCTTTATCTTTGAGGACTTTTCACAGCACTATTTTTAAATTTTCAATACGTTGCTATGGACACCGGGAAAGAGCACTTTATTCTGAAGCAGGACTAAGCAGAGGCATAACACAGTCTCTCTACTTCTCCTTAATATTCCCACAAGTGTAACTAAGGATCACATCAGTTCTTTTAGCCACTACAGATTACACCAGGGCTCATATTTAGCTGTCTTTAAGCTTTTCCCAGGAATCCAACTTCCCTGGAGAAAGGTTTGTCACTTGAAACTAGGAACAAAAGCGAGTTGTGTATCTAATTTCACACTTGCCCACTCTAATGTGAATATTGTTTGAGAGCCCACCTTCCAAAAAGGGCAGAGCAACCCATCCTCCAGGCTATTTATGATACCCTAAGTCTTCATTGTCATTCAGGTTTATCAATATGCATTTTATTTCTTCTCTGCAAGTCACTGATAAAGTGGTGAAAAGTCAAGAAGTCATCTTTGAAATAGCCACAAAAAAGCCATTTAGAATAACCCTGAAAGTTCTTTTTCATCTATTTAATGTGCGCTCTGGTAATTCTGTAAAATTCTAGTGTTTTAAGGCACTATATGTTGAAGTCAAATAATTTTTAAGGACCTATGTAATTATACTAGGACTTTCACCTTCTTTTCATCAAAGTCATCAAAAATGCTGACAGTGTGATGCAACCATTATAACTTTCTGTAAATAAAGACTGATCTGCTTCAATCATGAATTTTGAATTATTGATTGACCAAACCCCTACATTTACCATCTCATTATTTTACCCAGCATCAATTGGCAGCTCGGTCTCCCCCCTGCTGCCCACCCCCAGGGACATACACCATCTCACCCAGGTTTCAAGTTACTGTTCATACATAATAGGAGCCCAGAAGATTTCTTGGCCAGTTACTTTTTAAACTCCTGCATGATTTGATTTTAGAGTGTCTATTTTTACAGCTGTTTAACCTCATCCACAGTTACTGTCAGGAGTGGAACGTATTTCATGATCCCTCTAGGGTATGAGCACATTTATCATTCCTGCCTATTCTCATTAAATATGGAACAAAAATTACACAACACTTCGCCATTCAAATTCTTCCATTCTGTGATGGATCAGCATCACTGCTAAAACTCTTTGTTCCCCAAGACACAAGCGCTGTCTCTTCTTGACAAATGTTATATCTTGTCTTGTTTATTAAGTTCTTTGGGGGGTGGCAGAGGGAAGTGTATTTTGTTGGGGTGTTCGTATTTGGGACTGTGGGGGTGGTCCTACAGTATCTTGCAATTCCTAGTTTCCTATTTATATTACTTGCTAAGAACTTCTCAATTTTTGTGTCTCATAATTGCTTTCAATCCCCTTTTCTCTACTTCTTTTGGTGACACCGAGGAACCAGGGATTTTTGAGAATGCAGTGTGATGTTCTAAAAACATACCTCTATCACTTTTTGCTTGTTTAAATGAAGGCAATCTTTATTCTGACTCACTTCACTGGACTTCATTATTGATGGTGTGAAATTGGTCCTTTTAGGCTACGAAGCACATTTATTACTGGCTTAGGCTTTATTTTGTTTACACAGAATATAATGATTGCACACACTTAAGCAATACTTTAAGAAGGCACATTGCCATCCACTACTTTTATTTACTAAGGCAAAGACTAATAAGATTTGCTCTACAATGGATGCAATAGAACCTCTAGACTCAGGATCTTGCCATTTAAACTTTATTTAAAAATATTTCAAAGATGCTCTGGACTGGCAGCAAGAAACCTCCAGCTTAAATCACTTGCAGTTACATAGCTCCCATCTTTACATATTACATACATTAATAACTTTACATATGACATAATGTAGAAATATGCTTTAATGCAATTAGGAGATCTACAGAGAGGGTATCAAGCATGTGCTAGGAAAGAGATTTTGAGTGGTTATGGATCAATATTTCAGAGATGTCACTGACTTGGAAACAGCAAATGCCTTTTCTGGCAGACTGCCACTTTTTTTTTTTTTTTTTTTTTTTTTTTTTTACACACACTCAGTACTTCCTGAGTAGGTTACAGCAAGGCTTGGTAGGATTAAAAAGGTCAATAAAAATTAATAATCAATAAGTGATAATAGCACAGCCTACACACAGCCTCCAAAATTGACCAGAAAGTTTAGCTTTGGACAAGAGCAGCAACAATTCAATGCCGCAAACACTGAGGAATCCAGAGTATTGAGGAGAGCAAGAAGTCCAAAATTCTCAGAAAGTCTTCCATAATTTTTTTTCATAACCACTTTTCATTATCAAAGCTGAACTTTAATAAACAATTTTCCCAAAACCATCCAAGACCTACTAGCTTATCTGTAAGCACGTTTCCATATGAAACGATGCAGCTCTTCAAACTACTTCTATAACCAGGCTGAATGGGGTCCAAGAAATGAATCTAATTCCTCTCATTTGTTATCAGGGTGCCCAGTATATAGGAACTTCCAGAACAAGTTTTCTTCATGTACTTCAATTTCCCAGTATTCAGCATTAAACAAAGAAATCAAGATATTGAGAGCAGCTAGCTGTCCTCTGCTCCTCTTTTTTTATTTTTAACACTTCCACATATTAGCTGATGTGTCTCCAGTAAAACAGATGGTGATGCAAAGCGTAGAGCTGCCTTGACCTAGCTAACTGCTCAGAGTCCAAAATATTGGAATAGAAGACCAAATACACATTACCACAAAGGTCTTGGACACAAAGAAGTCACTGTAATAATGCCATTTCAAGGCAAAAAAGGCTTGCAGACCCGTATAAACACCTGCATCAAAAATTGAAATATACCAGTATCAGTGATCATAATCGGTTTGTTTGCTGCTTCCATGTGCCTTGGTTAGTTTAATGACTTTAAACACAGTGTTAATTTCAAGTAATAAAAAGCCCACTAACCCGTACAAGTACTTCGAATAATACAGTGATCTATAATTGGGCTGCAGTTCACGGTAATCTCTAAGCAGTGGTGTGCGTTGTGGTGCTGAGCAGATTTGTCATCAGGGTTGAACTGGAAAAGGAAGGCAACACAGAAATGTAGTATTTATTTAATTGCTCAGGCATTAAAATGAAATTATTAAAAGCTCTGCTGAAGTTTGAGGTTCTTACCCTGATTGTCATATATCCAACATAGGCATCTTCAGAACCCTCCATAAAAACGAAGGTGGAATCTCTAGTGTTTTCTATTATAACTTTATCTGCTACTTTTCCAGGTGCTGTAAAGAAGACATTTATTATGTCTTAGTTTTTGCCACTGAAAAAAAAGAATCCTCAAAAGACTTACAGAATTCTGTTCAAAGCAACAAAGGAAAAAGAACACTATTCTTGGCACATAAATAGCCTTCATGTCAGAAGAATCTTAAAACAGAAAGTTTCAAAGACAATAAAGAAACTAGTCTTTAATCAAGAAAGCCTTGCACCAATTTAATATCTAGTACAATGAGAAAAATATCTCTTGTATACAGCTAGTTTTTGGCTACTATTTATAACAAACAATTAACAGTTTAAACATGGATACCAGTCTAGAGGCACTGTAATTCTGCTAAGTACAATTTATTTTGTTATTCTAAATACTTTTATTAAAGCTACATACATTCCATCACTAATTTGAACAAATTTAAACAACTACTTAGTAATCTGCTCATGACCTACAAGTGACCTCCCTACACTTCTCAAATGTAAGATTCAGAGTTTTAAATTGATATCCTCGTTATTCTTTACAAGAGAATCTTATAAAATTAGACCGAACTATGCTTCGAAAGTATGTACAGGAGGTTTCAAAATGGTTCATCTGCAAGTTCCCATTATCTGCAATTTGAGTTTCTGTGTTAATAGCAAGGCTCTGCTCTATTCTTTATCCTTAATCCAAGGGAAGGAAATGTTTACATTGATATGGCAACAGCCAGCAGAGGGAGCACAAGTTAACAACAGCCTTACATTGCTATAAATTCAATGATACTCATTCACAAACAAGATCGTTTGTCTGATTCAAAATTGCACATTAAATATGCAAGCCAGAAGCAGCCTTCCTCAATACATGAAATGTAAATATGGAAGTTCCACATATTATAGGAGATGACTCATCTGATAGCAATTTCAAACCATTCCCAACTTGAGACACACAAACGTGACTAAATACTTGCCCTAAATTCGGTATTTTATTGAAGATTTCTCACAAGCAGGTCTTTCTCAGTTGTCTGTTGACACTAGTACAGACAGGCAGTATGGCCTGTTCTTTATCACTCAGAGCAGAAAGGTGCCAGTCAGAATGAAGCAACATTTACATCATTATCCAGTTTGTTCTCCCTATCTAAAAGCCAGATCTCTGCTTTCATTACTGCAGAGCTGCAGATATTTTAAGGTAGTCTAGCTCTTCTTCATACCACTACTCACTTAGTACTAGATAACAACTAAAAGAGGCTTTGATGAGGACTTGTGTCATCATACCAAATATTTTTCTGTGGTCTGGTAACAGCAGGTCAAGGGAGGTAATTCTGCCCCTCTACTCTGCTCTCATGAGACCCCACCTGGAGTACTGCGTCCAGCTCTGGAGCTCCCAACATAAAGACATGGAACTGTTGGAACGGGTCCAGAGGAGGGCCACAAAGATGATCAGAGGGCTGGAGCACCTCTGCTCTGAGCACAGGCTGAGAGAGTTGGGGTTGTTCAGCCTGGAGAAGAGAAGGCTCAGAGAGAACTTAAAGCCCCTTCCAGTACCTAAAAGGGGCTACAGGAGAGATGGGGAGGGACTCTTGATCAGGGAGTGGAGCAACAGGATGAGGGGACACGGTTTTAAACTGAAAGAGGGGAGATTTAGATTAGATCTCAGGAAGAAATTCTTTCCTGTGAAGGATGGTGGGACACTGGAACAGGTTTCCCAGAGAAGCTGTGGCTGCCCCATCCCTGGAGGTGTTCAAGGCCAAACTGGATGGGGCTTTGAACAACCTGGTCTGGTGGGAGGTGTCCTTGCCCATGGCAGGGGGGTTGGAACTCCATGATCTTTAAGGTCCCTTCCAACCTGAACCATTCTATGATTCTATTTCATATATAATTAACTGGTTTTCAGCTTGGTGCAAGTGCACTGGCACACACACAACAGTACATCAGCATCTGAGAAAGAACAGCACCACAGTAGTGCAGGTGAACCAAAACCAGAAAATAAATGGAGCCCTTAACAGGCAATAAAAGAACCATAAATTAATATCAGAATTATGTTCCCCTCTTCGGGAGGGCAAGGAAAAATTACACTTCACATTAGATGCTCTGAAATGCTACCAAACAAGCAGAGAGATTTGTGGAATTGTGCTTGGAGGTGTTTGCCATGCACTTGGATGATGTTCTGAACAGACATCTCCTTGCTCTTAGCACATGAATTACTCTACAGGTCTCTGAGTTTGGGAGGTCCCAGGATGCACATTAGGGAGCATGTCACTTTGTAAGACCATTACATTTAGCCCCCCCCCCCCCCCCCAATGAAAAGGCTGAAAAGGGAAGGGGACTTGCTCAAGCATTGGTTTCATTCTAAACGCAAAGATATTCTCTGCAACATCCTATTGAATCTTTGCAAAAGAAATATTAAGAGAAATATTAAGAGAAATATTAAGAGAAATATTAAGAGAAATATTAAGAGAAATATTAAGAGAAATATTAAGAGAAATATTAAGAGAAATATTAAGAGAAATATTAAGAGAAATATTAAGAGAAATATTAAGAGAAATATTAAGAGAAATATTAAGAGAAATATTAAGAGAAATATTAAGAGAAATATTAAGAGAAATATTAAGAGAAATATTAAGAGAAATATTAAGAGAAATATTAAGAGAAATATTAAGAGAAATATTAAGAGAAATATTAAGAGAAATATTAAGAGAAATATTAAGAGAAATATTAAGAGAAATATTAAGAGAAATATCTGTATTTCAGATACAACCAAAACTTTTGGCTTAGACC
Source organism: Numenius arquata (assembly GCF_964106895.1). Classification (NCBI taxonomy): domain Eukaryota; kingdom Metazoa; phylum Chordata; class Aves; order Charadriiformes; family Scolopacidae; genus Numenius; species Numenius arquata. The sequence goes on from NC_133577.1 coordinate 49,811,117, forward strand.
ACTTTAGAAGAGAGAAACCAGTATAAAAAAAGGAAAAGAAAAAGGAAAAGAAGAAGGGCCACTAGCTCCGTAGCCAAGTAGTCTATTTGCTGAAGTCTAAGGGAGTCATGTTCCATGGAATCGGGATTCATGCTCAGTTTAAGGACCAAGATGAGAACATTCAGAAATAATTTAACAGGAAGTCTATGATAAGGGGCTGCCTAAAGAATTAAAAATTAACTGCATGTTGCCTCAGAATTCTTTTGTTCCTCAAAAGAAATAAACCAATTTCACTTTTCAGTGCATTAACAGAAAAATTACCAGATTCTGCAGGAAGTAATTGTGACCCTGTTCAATTGTATCAGGCCAAAAATGCAGAGGCCCTTTTTGATCTTGCAGTCTGTAAAATCTACAGCAAAGAACACAGATTCAAACTAGTCTAAAATACGATTTTAATTCAAAGGTGCAGAACAGGTATATAAAGAAGAGTTCGGGCACGTGAAAGTTCTCTTGCACTCAAAAGTAAAAAAAACCCTCTAATTATGACAGTCTTTACCATAGATTTTTCTACCCTTAAAATAACAGCAATTCTCATTGTTTTATTAATGTTTTTTCTTGACTGGAAAACCCTTTGATAATCCCTTTTTCACTGACTTGTACATTATTTAATTCAAATGGAAAATAAAGGGGAAAAATGAAAGCTTTATCTCCTAAAATACAGAAAAACCCCCATATTTAGGGAACAATTCTCCTGTCAGGACACATGTCTGTACAACTGCTGAAATACAGCTATTAAGATGAGAGACTTTGTCTTGAGCAAGATGAGCACTCCATGGAAGGCTTGTGTTCCTGCAGTGATCCGATACCCCCTCTCCAACCCTGGAAAACAGAATTCCTTTAAGAAATCCATAGGTATTTCTGTCCACTGAACCAGATGCATCGATTTCCTTACAGGACTTCTACTCTTGCTTCTCATTTGACAGTTCAGATAAGCCACAGAACTAGGAATATCTCCAAAGGCTTCCTCCTGAACCTGACTCCTTCCCCTGGATTTAAGGAAAGAAAGAAATAACCCCAAAATTAAACAGAACAACAAACCTAGAATACCAGGTGTTATTCTCTAAGAACATTTTGCTTATACGAGACAGCAGAAGGTTCTTGAAAGCTCGAGGTATGTAAAGCTGCCTTTCCAATAAAGCTGTGCTTCTGAAGAAGTCAGCAGAAGAAACTATTAAAGAAATTTGAGTAGAATTGCAGAGATTTGGTGCTGCCTTAATCCTACTATTCTGAGAAGCACGCCAGACTGAACAGAGAAGAGGTATTTCTCCAAGGCTTAGTGGTTCACTTTAATTTGTTTTCTTTTCCAGACAAATGAAAATTGACTCCCTCTACAATGTCACTGACCATTCAGTGGAGAAAGTCTGAGGAAGTGAAGAGACAGCAGTGCCAGCAACTGAAATATAACTACATCCAGCATTTCTGGATTCCTCTTGGAGGTTTTGTTCCCCAAGACAGCTATTCTATTACAAAAATACCCAACGGAGATCCCTTGCTTTTAACGAACTGTAGTTTAAGGTAACTGTTTTTCCTGAATAACTTAGGTTAATTCCAGTGGAAGGGAAAGCAGAGGGTCTTCGAAAAAGGAGCCAGAGAACACGTAGAAGTTTAACTAGATAGTGAAGATGTCGTTTCAAGTCTCATGAAGTAATGGAGAAATTTTATATTTTAGGCCAGTGCTGATCCAGTTTCTTCTGGATTTAAAACACTTCATGAATATGACTTGACCTATTTGTACTGGCATCTATTACTGTCATCCCCTTTCTGAAACAGAAGCTGGGGGTATTTTGTGATTTGTCTAAGGCAACGTCTGCATGAGCAATTACTGCAGCAGAACAGGAGTGGTACCTACAGACTGAAACAGCGCTGAGGCTCAGACATCCACACCACATGTGCTGCAGGACAGAAAAGGTAGAAGAGACTGACTTTGGACTAGTCCTAGCTTGGTCCCTCCAACTTGAATACACGACGACTATTAGAGTGCAGTAACAGTATTCCAAGAACACGCCTCTTAGATTAGTCTCATTCCAAAGGAATCCAGTTTGTGCTCCAAAAGCTCTCCACAACACAAACTGAAGCACAGTAAGTGGGGATGTTCAGGCTGTTAGCTTCAGAAACGTAGTCACGAACTGACAAACTAACATACTAACCCAGCTGCATCTTGCAGATCTGCAGGGACAAGTTTTAAGACTAACACCGGAACGTTCTGACTGCATTGGTCAAAACTGTTCTCACTGCCAAGGCTGCAAAGTACAGACAAGAAGTGCCAGAATAGGTTCACTCAAGAACAGAACAGTTGTTACAAAGAACAAATAGATGCCTGAAAAGAGGAACTTTTTTCTCCCTTCTTTCAAAAAACCAAAAGTCCTCAAATAAACCAAAAAACCAACCCAGACGGACAGTATCTCAGAAAAAGCAGGCCGTAGGCAATTCACTTTTGGGTTACCATAGGTGTAAGAGGTCTGAGACCTCTTAACCAAAATCTCTACCAGACATTAAGACAGTCTAAATTCTTACCTGCTCTATCATGCTACTGGAGATTAGCAAACTCACAGTAGGGACAGAAAAAGCAAACAGCTCCACAAGCACCAAAATTTGTAATCAGATGTATTATATTAACACTTCTTAAACCTTTCCTATTCTGAAAGTCTTCCTTCCTTCTCCATAAAGGTTCTCCTTTAAAGGAACAGTTGGGAGATGAACAGAGAAAGAATCTCCAGTCTCAGAATCTTTCTGCTGGATGCTCTCATTTCCAACCTCGAAATGGAATTACGATGCTGAAGAAAATGGGACAGATACTAATTTGGGCTTGTTCCCACTGCTGGATTCTACTCTGGAGATGGGTTATATATAAACAAATTTCATAAGAACCACCTGAAAATTTGAACTGCAGTCATGTAACTGAGTATGCTCTCTGACAAATTCAACTTTTTTTTCTCCTACCAAAATAAAAAGGTAAGCTATTCCAAGAACTAACAAGCAGACAACAGTACTTCAGTCTGAAGCATCAGCTACTTTTTAGCTAGTGACACTTGTACAGAAAATACTTGTTTACTAGGCTGATGAATAAAGATGGGCATTTATACTGGATATTTAATACACCAGACTATCTTTGTAATTAAGGTGGTAATTAACACAAGTCATACTTTGAGACAAAGTATCTCAGTTTAAATACCTGCACCGATCATGGTGATTGGAGATTCTATATATATCCATTCATCAGTATATATACCAGAGTGAACAAAGATAAGTCCATCAAAATGAGCTTCTTGAACTCCACCAAGAGCATCCTCAATGGTGTCATAATACTAGAAGAAAAGGGACAAGTTTAGAGAGAAATAGCCGTACAAAGATACATAAATATTCTTAAGAGCTGCTTTAGAAACATACCAACATATTTTCTCTTCCTTTATATCTTGCAGGATTACTGTAGAAGTGTTCAGCAAACCCTGGCTTCACATGTGCTCCTTTGTACTGAAACGAGGAAAACAGTTTATGAAAGCTTGCAGATGGGTGGACCTGAATGCACAGACAAGAGATCCACTAATCCCCCAATTAAGCCATTTGCTGATATCAGTTTGTTCCAGGAACTAAGGGTCACATTAACTGACCTCCCATATTAGGTACCCGATTTGAAGTGGCAACACCAAAAAAAAAAGCCTGAGCCTAAGAGAGTGATCAACTAAATGGAGAAGCTAACTTGCTTACACAGCCAGAAGCCTCCACAGCGACCAAAAAGCTTCATGTACCTTATCCACTCCACAATACGTGCCCTTATTTCCATCTTTTGGTTTTCTAGCAGCTTGCCACAAAACAAATTGCATTTATACAGTGAGGAAAAAAAAAAGAATCTTATACCTTCTCATTTGATTGAGTACTGGACAGAGAAGCCAAGTCAAGTATTTGTCCTCACCAGGCTTCATAATTTCATTAACCAATTAATTACATGCAGCATCGTAAAATACACTCACCTTGATATTTATTTCCCTTATTATGTTTCTCAGACATCACACCCAGCCTTTCTTACAATACCTTTGACACTTCAGATTAGAGGTTCAATCACATGCCTTAAAGGTAACTTGTTTAGCTCAGGTCATGTCAGCTGCAAATCACTATTTAAGCCCAAGTGATATTATCAGTCTGCTGTTTGGTTTACTGGAGGACGATGCACACAAATCCGATAACCAGCATGCAGGCTGGTTTAATAATATATGATGACAACCATTTATTTGAAGTTTATTTGTGAGCCACAGACCATGACAATCTCTTCCACAGAATTTCAGTGATGCAAAACATGAGGAAAACCCCAGATAGAAGAGCTGGATGCTCAAATGCTCCACTTTACCATGATGTGCCTCCCTCAGGTGTGCCTCAGAAAGGAAGTAACTTCATAACACAATACAGGGATCTCTCCCACCTCCTCAGTACCATTGTCTTAAAAGGTCTAAACCCAAAATAATTACTATTGTCAGCCACATTTCAGAAGTTGGGGGTTTTACTTTTACAAATCTATGAATTGGAATGTAAATGAATACTACTGTTACCAGTTGCTGAAAGCTTTCCTTCCAGGGATTTGGATGTTCATATTCTTCTGGATTAATCTGATAAAATTTACCAGGTTCAGGATGCATCATTGGACGAGTATACTCAAATACTTCCATATACAATCTTTTCCTGAGAAGAAGCGTCAAGCAGAAAAGAAAATTAATGTATTTCTGATTACTCTTCCATTTTAATATAAACACACCAAATGTTAAAAACTGGGGATTTTTCCAACGGCATTCACCAGTCTGTGACAGTAATTTGACCGAGATCAGTACCAACCATTTTAAAAACACTTCCAAAACATTTTTTCTTTTGGACTGACTTCTGTTTTTCTAAGAAAAATCTTGACATGTGTTTCATGATCCAAGAGACAGTTCTCAACATGCAACTTCCATGAAGAAATTTAAGCAGTTACACTGTATGTGGCATCAGAGTCTAATTGTACGTTAACTACAACATAGCTTTAACACTTATGAAAGCAAGCAGGATAAGAATAACAAAACTTAAAGTGTGCCGCCACCTCTTCCTCACCTTACCAAAAAAAGGCTGAAAAAATGCATTCACAGAAAGCAAGTGATGCACTGTATTTCAAAAAGAGTTCATCAGTGGACAGATTACAGTAGCTTAAAAAAAAAAAGAGAATAGTACACGAAGCACACAATTGGATTCTTTTGATTAGTGCCAGAACACAAATAATTGTAGTACCTGAGCCTGCTGATATTAAGCACAGACTTACAAGATGCCACTGAATCTCAGAAGTTGCAATTCATCTGACAAGACACTCCCAAGGCTGGCTTTAGGACAGAAAAAAACCCCACCCCACACTTTTGTGATGTTATACTCAAATTTTAATCTTTTTGTTTTAGTCTTAATCATTATTTAAGAAAAAAACCCACCCAAACAGCAGCCTAGGAAATACATGTTATTTTTCTTTATGAAATAATGCAAATTTAGATCCCATTTATCCAATCTCTCAAAAACCCAGGGTTAGAGTGGATTCATGGAGAAAAACAGCCTGAATATCCAACCATTAAACAAAACAAATGAGAATAAACCCCACCCACCTCCATTCTGCCCCCCTAAAATTAACACTAGATAAAACTTGCATTTAACATTAAGAAATGTGTTTTTCCTTTTGCATAAGGGAACACAATACCCACAGAAGCATGAAAAAGGTTAAAGAGGGAAAGAAAGGAAGGACTGGCTACTGAAGGAATATCTCACTGATTTTTTTAAACAAGCCTTTATTTAACTAGTATCTGCTAATATCTAGAGAATAATATCTAACTAATATCTAGAGAATTAAAAGTTTTACTGTTTAACACATCAGATATTCATAAGTAACAAATAATGCTTAAGTAAACCAGACATATTAAAACACAATTGGTTTTAATTCAACTAATTGCAATCAACATTTCAATTTTTCTATTGTACTGGCCTCTTGTGCTGCACATCTAATATTTCTCAAGATAATGAGGAATAGCTTTTCACTTACCACAAAATTGGATCATTAGCCAGCTCACTGAAGCGTTTACACACACAAGCTGCTCTACAGAGATCCTGCTCCAGCAGGTAGGAGAAGATCTTTAGAACCACTTCATCTGGCAACTTCTCCTGAAGGTATTGTTCTGCAGGTGCTGCTATTAAACAGTAATTTATGTAAGATTATTGACATATTTAACAAGCCCAGATTCTGACCCAAGTAGATCACCAACTCGCTGTTTGAAAGATTTCCATTTAAAATGCCAATGATCTCAGAGCAATTTTTTTTTTTTTTTTAAATTAAAAAGTACATTTCATCTAAATCTAAAGCCGAAAAAAGGAGGTAAATGGTTGACTCTGGAGTCAGGTAGAAGTTACAGGCTTCAAGTCCCCTTTCAGAACTTTTTAGTTCACCTTTTCTATTGGAGGAATCAATCTGCACACAACTGCAGATGTTAAGTAGGCTACTGTGCACGTTCCAGATAGCGGTGACAAGTCTATTACCTTCATCGTGGTTCAATTAACCCACATTATCCACATAATAATAATAATCCAGTCCCAAAGTCAAAACCTCTGAAAATGTTTTCAAACACAAAAGAATTTAGTCAGAAATAGTCACTGTCTGGAAAAACCACTAGTAAAACTTCCTTGTTCTCCCACAAACGCATTACAAAAGAGAAAGTCTGGGATGCAGGAAACCAGTAGCCAGGATAATTCCAAAGTCTCCCCTCTTCAGAACAGTTTCTGAAGTTTAGAAGATTTGTATGCAAGGCATTAAAAGCTCCTGCTACATTGATAACGCAATTACATCCATGTAATGCCTCTTGCATTATTTGTTTTTTCCTAGAACGTCTGAACCTAGAGAGCAGTGAGATTGTCATTTTGGCTATTACAGGAAGACTACTAGAGTGACCCTCAGAAAGATGACCTACTAAATTAGAGGGAGTATCGTTCTGAAAAATAGTTTCCATGTGAGATTCCACAAAAAGAAGAAAGAAAAAAAAAAAAAGAAAAAAGATAAGCCTCTAAGTCTTCCCTGGACAAAGCAGTCCAAATAACTATGTTATTTCTGGCTAGAAAAGAGAGAAAACACGAACTGCAAGGACCAGAACTGTGTTTTTTAGGAAGATGCTAAAACTGATCTACAGACCACATCACCAGAACCTGTGTACTATGAGAGAACTGATAAGAGCTGTTTTTCCACGGTGTCACACTTACATCTGTGGTCAGATTAGTTAGTAGAAATTCTGAAATGTTACTGACTTTGCAGTGACTTTCCCCAAACCTGTTCCTTGTTGCACCATCATATGAATGTCACCTTAGTGATTCACAAACACTAACTTCCCCAAAGATGCTAGGAGGGCATTTATCCAATTGATTGATGCTGCTCTCAACAGTAACCCTGCTTACACTCATAAGCTACAGATACACGCCACTTTAATCCAACAAAAATCTATGCTGTACAAAAGCAATGAGTCTCACCTTTCCACGTGCCAATAGCTATTTGCTCCCAAAACATCCTTTAGGTTGGTAGTACTGAGTGTGGACAGAATAAACCTGATTTTATTTTCCTCTTGCCCTTACCCATCCTCCTCCAAAGTGGTGGTTTGGGGTAGGTTTTTATGAGATTTGTTTTTTTTGTTGTTGTTCTGTTGTTTTGTTTTGCTTGTTTTGTTTTTTTTATGGATCAGCTCCTTGTTGTAGCTCATTGTAAGCTACAGAAGTGCTAGCACAAGCACAAGGAAGGAGACAGGAATGAATGCCCAGAACCTGGCCAAGACAGTTCCCTTCGGCACCAGTATTATTAATAACCAGATTAAAAAAAAATATTTTTATTCAAAAAACAAAACAAGAACTTATGAGTCAAGCTGAAGCCAGTAAGCTAGCAAAAAATAATAAAAAGCAAGTAATATGGAAAGGCCTTACGCTAAAGAGGTGAACATGTTTGGGCTTCACCAAAAATAAAAATGTTACATGCACGATCAGTGCTGGTTTTTAAAAAGGTCCTTTTCCACTGGAGATTTAGAGGTTCCTTCCTGTGTCAAACAGGCAGCAGCAATCCATTCCACAGCCCTAATTACCCTTGAAATGCATCACAGGATAATTAGACACTGCTTCCGAATTCATCTTTTTCTGGTAGCTTCCCAGTTAGCTGTGGAGATAGAGCCTTCTACTGCCGTTACAAGCTGAAATGCTGTTGTGAATGCAAGGCAGTAAATCCTCATGAGCCTTCCATGACCCCTCTTCTCTTCCCTAAACAGATGCAGAATTTTTTCTTCCTTTAAGTTTATATATGTTAGGAACTTGATTAATTTTTTATCGAAGAGAGAAGTTCGTTAGTGTAGTGCCTCCCATTGCTTAACGGTTCACACTCCCATTTTCCTCTCTGGGCCCTATCTGAAAATGAAAATTAGAAATCCAGATGCATTTCCCACAAGGGCCATGGACCAACTTCGAAAAGTGTCAGAAAACTTCTTGCAATTAAAGTAACAAAAGCCACAATAAGCCCCCTCAGCCCCTAAAATTTTTTCACATTGTATTTACTTGGAAACTTAGGCACTGCTTGCAAAATGAAGGCGATTTTATAGGTGTTTGTGATCCTCACCCACCTTTATCCAAAATCCTGTAGAAGTGAAAGATTTAATTTAAATTGCCTTTTTGCTCAATTAAGAAGGGGTTGATTTAAGATTTCTCCATTCAAATCACTGATATAGTGTTTACTACGTGGAATTCTCCAGTATAATTTGAAAGTTAATTTGCTTCTTATGTGAAGACTTAGATACCCTCTGGGTCCAAGAGAGAACTCCAGGCTTTTGTTTTATAAATTCACACTTCACATTTTAGGTATCTTTCAGTAATCTGTTAAAAGGAGGATGCATTCAATATGTCCTTCCTCCCAGTTTATAAAAATATGCCGAATCAGTTTTAAAGGTTTGTCTGGCCACCAATCAGAAACATTTGTGCGCTGCTACTCCTTACAGTTTTATGCCTATTGACAAAGTGACAGTTAAGTATGAATTGTATACCCTTATAAAAAGAAAAATGACATTTTCCAAGTAAGTGTTAAAAATAGACAAGAATAAAAATAAAAACAAAGTGCAAGAGGTCATCACCAATCTTTATCTCTGCCCTAACATAAGTTGATGGTTGAACTATTTATGATTTTAATAGTGTTAAGCAAGTGTTAATATACCAGACAACTGAAAATTAGAAACACAGCTGGTTATGTCATTCTGTTTCCACAGGATATGCGTGAAGCCAATTCAGTTTCAATTTTGATCCGTTAGTAGATAGAAACTAGTAGAGTAATACCAGACAAAGGGCAGGGAAAGCTGCCTGAAAGTGAATTACAATCTTTGTATAAAGACCAAGAATGCCATCCCATGAATCCCGAATCGTAAATTATGTCTCGTATGGATACCTTTTTTGTCCATTTTAGTGGAGAAAATGGAGACAAATAGCTTTTGCTCCATAAGGAGGCATTTAGTAAAAATACTGTCTTGTTAAGAAGTAGAAATATGTCAGAAAACATGGCATGCAGTGTTCTTGGAAAAAATGTCTTATAAATCAATAGGAAGAGTCAAAGATAAATTTTAAAAGGCAGTAATTTCTGGGAACTATGAGTTGTGCATGTGCGGTACCTAATGTGGGGAACAATCAATGAGTGATCCAGTAACCCAGAATCTCAGTACCTACTACAATTCTGTAGTTCAGTGAAAAGGAAGAAATTACTTGTCTCTAAAGTCTTCCAAAGCTGGTTAAAAGAAGTCAGCAAGAACTGCCCAGTATAAAACAGATATGCAAAAAGCAGAGTACTCTTACAGCAAGAGAGGAAAAAACCTACCCAGTAATAAACAAAAAGGAAGAGTATGTCAAATGATTAAAACGATATGAGGAGACAAGTGGTACTGAAGAAACTGAAATATCCCAGCAAAAGGAAGCGTACATTTACAGTTGAGGTAAAGTAAGGAAAGAGTCAGAATATATTGAATTTAAATCTTTCTGTAAATTAGGAAATATTATAGTAGCATACAATATAAATATTTAGATTAATAAGATCTAAAAGGTATCAATGTTTTCTACAGATGTCAAACAAATGCTAAATTTGTAGGTTCACTAGTCCTTTGTGATAGAAGCAGCACATCTCCATCATACCATTTTCTTATCTAAATTTTTGGTTTCTTTGGTTTCTGTGTTCTACTTAAAGTTTGGAGTTTAAGTCAAAAGTTATCTACATATTTTCTATAATATGTAGATTTCACATCAAGGTGCTTGTATATTAATCTATCTTTCTGTCTCAGGATTGAAGAACTCATTGTCCACTGCAGAGACCACTGGAGGACAGGGTTGCAAATAACAGGGGAAAAAAGTCAGTATTTCAAAATTCCAATGTGTTGTTCTTGACAATATCCGAGACAGATTCCCTCTCCCTCCCTCCCTCACAATTTGAAATAGCAACTCTCTCTCAGAAGCACTAATTCTGAAATCAGTATTAAAGTAAGGAATAGTCTTTTGTTTTTCCAACTATTGGCTCCACTCCAGTTGGAAACTCTAATTGACTGGCATTTCTCCTTTCATCTCCACCAAATTTTCTTCAGCTTAGAGTCCATACAAGGAGGAAAGTGTCTTGGTAGAGAACCATTTCTATGTTCTATGTTTCTAGTCCAATGCCTTCATTTCATCTACGCTTCTAACAAACAGCTGTATGTCCCAGATGACAATACACCATCTCCACTGACGACAATCCAGGAAGTCTCATGCTTACAACTCACAACAACTGTCATTGTCTCTGCTAACAAAAAATGGGGAAAAACAATCTCATAAATCTCATTTAAAAATGTCATAAAAAATAGATCAATACTTGTATAAATTTACAGGAATCTCAAAAACTCAATGGGGAAAATAAAAAAGAACCATCATCTATAATGGGAAAGAGATTAATAGAAAATGGGTTGAGAAGGACATTCCCTTGTCAGATTGCGACTGGTTTAAATACAATCTTAAAGTACTATTATAAAATCCCTGTTTACAATTCCTCTGGTAATTCCATGCTGGAGAAGCCTCCACAATCCCTGAACTTTCTCCACATGAGCTCAAGAATGCAATAAAAGGAAGGCGCAGCAAAAGCGTGGAGAATTCCTTTGGAAGTTAGTGTCATTCAGTGTAATTTGTACCACAGGACTCCAGTAAAGTTACATACCTTCACTAAAGTAAGGAGGAGAGTAAAAATATAGTGAAGAACACATCAAAATGAAAGGACCTTGAAGAAAAACTAAGAACTGGCAAGAGAAACCGAGTCTGTGACAGAACAACTTTGTAGAAGGTTCAGATACCAAATCAGGAAATGAAATGGGAAGTAAAATGACACAGGTTGATGTTCAGTTGGTTCTGAAGATTTCAAGGATATAAAACTGAGGTTAAATGATTCTTAAACACTCGCTAAAATGAAGAGTTAAACCATGGGGAGGAAGAATAAAACAGAGGGGGAAAGAAACAGAGTGCTTGGAAGATAAAAATCTACGCTATGGAGAAGGTGAAGAGCCAGAAAGAGCAGAATTCAACAAAAGCAATGAAAGTGGACCAAAAGCTTGTGCCAGCTGCTCAGTTTTAATTCAGTGTTAAGGGAGATATGGCCTGAAAAAAAAAAAAAAACAAACAACCACAAACAAACAAGAAAAGCAACAGAAACCACATCAATGGACGCTGGCAAGCGTTGGTGTTGATTTTCCAGGGAAAGTGACAGCAGATCTCCTGGAACTAAAGAGCGTGTCAGAAAACAAAAAGGGGTAGAGCACAGAGACTGAAAAATGACATTAGAAAAAAGAACAAGTAGGATATGTGTGCCTATATATGTGTGTGCATGTATAAATATATTTGTGCACACAAACAAAAAATACACGTTATAGACACAAAATTATATACACATGTATGTGTTTGTTATACACTATGCATATACTGTATGTGTGTGTGAAATACATGGACATATATGCATGTAGGTATAGGTGTATTTTTATTTATAAACACACACAGTCTCTCTCCCTGTCTCCACAATGAAGTGCTATAACGACATACCAAAACTCCCTCTGAGCAGTATACTGGGGCAATACAATAATACGAGAAACGGTCAGAGGCTAAAAATCAGATTAAAACCATGCTTCCAAATTTGAAGTTCAGAACAAGTTTATCATTGTTTTTTCACAACTGTTTCTTAGTTGGAAAACAGACAAGAAAAATCAGTTCAGCGGTGGTGTGTGGGTGAAGTCAAAGTCTCCACCCCTTCCCTGCCCCGCCCCCCCTTTTTTGTACAAAAAGCTATTACCTGATAAATCCTGGGATTTTCCAGATACTCTAGCACGTTTAGCTCGGTGACCAAAGTTTTCAGTAGCTGAAGTGGAGGCACCCTTTAACGAAATAAATAAGAATTAGTTTAGTCATTAGGTAACTCATGAAAAGTAATAATTAGCTTCCTGTTCTTGAAACAGGAAGATTTACTTTACAATTAAAATTAAACAAAAGTTACCTCCATACTGCTCTTTGTAGGGCAAGCTGTTCTTTTAGGTAGAAGAGTTTTTCTGCGAAGTTGGTATGGACTGTTTTGTGCACCAGGACCTGATTCTTCTGCAACCATATCTGCAGGTACATCATCATCTATCAACAAAAAATGAAATTTTCTGATTAGAATTGTAGTTTTTTTTTATACCATAAAAATGCTACCGAAATTTCCAGATAAATACATCCGGTCAGGAGGGTGGGGAGGAAGTGCTAGAGCACAGAGAACTTTTAGTGAAAAATCAGAGTATACACAGCATACATAAAATTACATGAGAAAGTACACATGAATTAACTTATGCTCTCCATATACACAGCAGCTATACCAAAAGCTGCTTAGAAATACAAAACAAACCCCTAGGCTTTCTGTTTCTCTGCAAGCGTATCATTCACTGTGCTAATTCCATCACCTTATTACTTCAAATTTTTCACCTATCAGCATAATGAGGAACACTGGAGTTTCAATTATTAACCAGACGTTATCAAGAAATCCTTTAGTAAACATGGCATTTAGTACAAAACTCAAGGCAGAATTATCCCCAAACATTTTAGGAACAGCCCAGGCCAGCATACAAATCCTTCTGTAAAATGGAGGTAGCTTTAAACACATACGCTCTCTTTGCCTAAATTATACATAGAAAAGTAAGAGTATACTCTCTCCCCGCCTTTAGAAGAAAAATGGTGCAGAAGGCGTGATGAGTATAATTTTAAAAGTTTGATTCATTAGTTTCAGTTTTCCAAGTTCATATGTTTATGAAATATACTCTAAACAAGCAAGGAATAATTACTTATCAATAGCCTACAACTAGCATCGCATAATAAAGTTACAAGAATTTACAAAAGGCCAGAACAAAAAAGCAGCTCCACTTAAGTAAAAGGTATACTTTCTGCAGATGCTGAACTGTGAGAAAAGAATTTCAGTCTTTTCATTTTAAATGCTTTTTTTGTTTTTAAACTGGGTAAAACATGATGTAAAAGCAATAGCCAAAAAAGCAATACTGTAGACCAAGCAGTTTTCCCAAATACATTAGGGCAAGGGAGCCTGATGTAAAAAAAAAAACAACAAAACCAAACCACACCTACCCTAAAACCCCCCTGCCCTTCAAATATTAAAACAGCCTGTTTAAAACACAAAGAAAAGCAATTTTTAAAGTTCTAAAGATTCCCTTATATCTGAAGATGTTAATCTCATTACTTTCCTAGGGGTTTTGGTTCGTTTGGGGGTTTTTTTGACATAAATTACGAAACGTTGCAGTTATATAGGATTATGCATGCCATCATAGCCCAAGCTGCAACATCAGTAACAGCTAACCAACAAAATTCTGAACAAAAAAGCTGTTTCAGCGTCCTCCTGCTCTTTTCTGGTCCCCATTTTTCCCCTACCTTAACAGATATTTATAAATATCACAAACCTTCTCATGTACGATAAACAGATCACAACACTGCTGGGACATCAAAATAGAGGACAAAAACTGGTAAAGAGATGAATTTAGCTGGTGGTATGTGTGCAACTTGACGCCCATAGCTCAGAGCATCCTCAGCTCATTAATCCAGCTGAAAACTAAACCTGCAAGAAGTACCTCCACAATTAGCCCTCAACTAGCCCAGCAGAGCCACAAGAAGGGGACTGTGAAGAATCACCACCCCTTTTGCAGCAACAGCACAGGTTTACTGAGGAGAGAAGTGTGGAACTTCTGCCAAAAACCCCACCACTTTTGAAAACAACAGAGCAACCTCCATAACTTTGGCTAGAAGCTAGTTCATTGTTCCTCTCCCCATCTGCTACTTACACAACACACCTCACTAGCATCTGAGCACTTCTCTGCCTGTGAAAGGTAAGTATTTATGCATTACGCAAAAAACCTGAAGGACATCAATGGATGAATTGCAGCACATGTCCCTGTGAAGGAGCTTCTGGCCCAGCACTGGCACCACACGCCTGCGGGACGTTACTGACCCCAGAGCAGGTCCATTGCACACTCACAATTCAGTTACCTGTTTCTTTTCATCTCCAATGGAAAAAATACCCTACCAATTTGACAAGATATCGGCAGGTGGAAGAGAAAAGATGCTACAGGAGAGTTCCCAGCCTTCTTCCCTCACATGCCTGAGCAGAGGAGGAGCTGTGGGGCTGAAGTGGGCCCTGCTGGGAGGACTTCAGGTGGCCACCATCAGCAGCAAGGCCCTCACAGAAAAACAGCCTGACTCAAACATTGCAGCACGTATCTACTTTGCATCCCTTATTTCTATTTCAATTACACTGCAATTACTATTTCTGTTGCTAATACCCCCCAGAAACATGCTACTCGGGGATTTTGAGTGTCTTAAGCCCGTTCCCCTATTTTGTATTGAAGACATAAAATGACCGTCAGAACAGCTGAGTTTTTTTCCTCTGTTCTGGATGGTCTGTACAATAGTTCAAAAATTGCCACCAGAAACACAGCAAAAGCCTAATAAGCAAAGAAAATGGAAAAAAATAGAAAAATCAAAGCACAGAATTTTGATCCTGGGGAAGGCGATGAAAAGGGCAGAGACAAACCCCAATCAGGTCCTTAGAAGTAAAGCCGTGGAGGCCACTAAGGACAAAATATATTACTGCTGGAAAGAGAAGGCAGAAGCCTGTGGGGGGGAAAATATAAGTAAAGGTCAGTTCGGCTGAAACACTGAAGGACTGGCTAAGCAGAAAAGAAATGTATTCATTTTCCTGCAGCGGATTTGGGAGGATGGTGGGAGTCCCGCTCAAAGATCACTTTTCTAGCACAGCTGACATTAAGGGATATGCACACATTCACTCAGATTCACAGCAGGTATCAGAAGAATTAAAAATTTTTTTTTTTTTTTTTTTCTCCATTGGAGCAGCAAGGAGAATGAGAGAAGGGCACCAGGGAAAGCCTGGGAAGGGTGGCCGTCACTGCTGAGCAATGCTGGCCTGGAGGCACCAGCACACGTAGGACATATCGCGACAGCGGCTCACATATCGCGACAGCGGCTCACATATCGCGACAGCGGCTCACAGGGAGGAGAGTGCTTCAGGAGCCAACAGCCTCCGGCCTGGCCCTGCTACCAATCTGTTAATTGCACACAGGTAATTTGCTGGCTATAGAAGGATAATGAGAGTCAGAGCTTTTATTTTAACATAAATAAAAAGCATTATAATCACATTTGTTGATGGTAGAAGTATAGAAGTTGATAAACAAATCTGGGAGAGTGTGTAACATTAATATCCTCATACAAACACCTGCTGAAATGACTGCCAGATGCTGTCAGAGTTTTAACCAAGGCAATACATTTGCAGTTTTAAAGAAATTAAATTAAGCTGAGGCTGCTCAAGTAAACATTTACCTGAATATTTACCACCAATTACATTGGATAGTAAGATAAAAATCATAGAATGGTTAGAGTTGGAAGGGGTCTTAAAGATGATCTAGTTCCATAAATAATTTCAAACAAAATCTTGTTTACTGAAAATTAAAAACTTAGTGACACTGACAGGTCAAAACCTACATTTAAATTAAGAAGTATCTTATCTGATAGTTCAAAATGGCTCATGACACCTGAACCGTAACACCACAAGCTTTAACACACACAAAAGACCAGTAAGCACAAGGAAGGGAAGAAAAATAAAATTAATCTGCCACTCTGTCAACTGCTATAATCAATCAAGACTGTCTTGCATTTCCACAAATGCTATGGGAATGTGTACTTTTAAGTGTGTATGTTTAAGAGTATACAATTAACTTTTTTGTTTCATGAAGACATTGTAAGTGACAGAACAGTGACAAAGGACTGTCAAAATAGTTCATTAAAAATATAAAATACTTGTAGATCACTTCTATAGAAAGTTTACGTCTGCACCATCTTTTTTCCAAAAAGACATGCACGTGGTTTCACTTCTACCTTACACGTGTTCAGATAATATTTTCAAGAGTTATCTTTAATATTAACAACAACTTGTGAAGACAGTAAGGTTGATAAAAGCTTTTAAAAAGGGAAAGTATTTAACCCCCCCCCAAAATACACGCTTATCAGAAAAAAAAGAAAAAAAGGGGGGGGGTTCAAAGGAGGAAGCTTATATGCTAATCTGTAGTGTTTAATCAGTTTTAACACTGCAGTTTCAATTTTTCAGTGCTGTTTTTCCACATATTCCCAAGAAAGGGTGGGGGGAACAAAACAAACTAAATAAAAATAGATTTGTAGTCAAGAGAGGCAAAATGCCAGGAGTGGCAGGTATTCCCAAAATGACACAGGATTGAAATTATTCCTGCAGACTGGGGGAAGAAAACGGCGAGAAACATAACCAACTAGTTTTAAAATAGAGAAATCTCTATTAAATTGGGAGTAGGCCCAAAACAAACACCTCTGAAAAATAAAGGTAGCCTATATTGAACTTATTTGAATGAAGTGATGATCCATCTTGCCTATCAAATTTCAACAGTAACAGGAGTCCATCATACAGTGTCTTAAGTAGAACTCGTGCAATTTCTGCATGAAATAATAAACAACACAAAAAAATATCCCAACACTGTCCACCTTCCTAATTAGAGGAAAAATCTGAGAAATGCAACTGAAATGTGAACTGATAGAGCTCACTCGGTTGCTTTGGGTAGAGCAAATCTTGCCATATATTTGGCAAAAGATGGCTAAGGCAAACTGCCAGCCTCCGAGATGACAGCTCCAACTATCTCTCTCCTGCATTAGCTTAAAAAAAACAACAACAAAAAAAAAGCAAGTTGAAAGCAGCAGCAAAGGAAGGTATATACAAAAGAGCAGTAAGGCAAAATGACTTACAAAACAGGAATGCAAGGCAGGAGTTTTGAATTTGCACGCAGAATAACTGCAAAAACACAGACATCTCAGTTACAAACTGTCAACCTAAAACACCAAGGAAAACACACCCACCATTTTTCTCTAAGCAGAAAAATCTCTTGTAGTGAGCTGTTAAATAAATGTATGTATCAATAATGTGACTAATGGTCATCCTATGCCCTTGCAAACACTCCTAACCAGTGGCTGACAATTAAAAGCAGATACAGTACCGAAACTGGAAAGATACGAAGTATAGAAACAGTACATCGTATTCTGCACCTCAGAGCAGAAGTTTACCCACACCAGTAGAAACCTTCCTATTGATTCAGGGCACCGTTTAAGGGTTACTTTAAATTATGGATGGCAGGTTGGTTTTGAAATAGCTCTCAAAACAAAACGGTCTCTATCTGAATCTTTGTCTGAAGAGACTTCCACTAGCTAGGAATACCACCACAAAAAAAAAAAGCAAGCAAACAAAACAAACCAACCCAAACACCTCAAAAACTGAGAAAGATGACATGCAAAGTTCAGTGAGTCCAGATCCAATACGTCCTAAAGGCAAGAGCATTTTGGTGGTCTTTCACTGTCAAGTTCCACTTTCACAAAGTGGACTTCAAAAACCCAAAACCTGAAAAAACAACCCACCCAAAAGAAACAGGAGGCATGTATACAGCAACTCTTCTTTTTATGTTCAATGTTAGAAAAAAATTAATATTGAATAAGAAGTAGCTGTAAACTTATCTACTACTAGCACAAAAGAGACTTTAATAAATACTGCAGTACATTTTAATTATCACTATGGAAAGAAATCCTGTAGTATTTTCCAAGCAATATCCAAAGCAGCTTGACTCGCATAAAGATAAAAATCTAAGAGTTGGTGTTTTTGTAAGGTTCTGATGGCAGAGGTCAACGAGAAGGATTAATCTCTGACAGGAGTCAAGGCTCTTTGGACCTCAAATAGATCCAGCAAGAAAACGAGTCAGCGACAGATCTCCACGGAGAGTTGCCGGCTTCCAGTTTGGAAAGGGGACAGACCTAACATTAAAAATGTAGGCTTTCTTAAAGCCTACAGAAAGATCAGACTTACTGAACACCATCTGGAATAAAGAGATTCTGCCTTCTGGAAAGCAACAACTAGACACAATAACCATTACTGGCTACTAGAATATTTTAAATATACATACAATTTCTTACTGATGATAACCCAAAGATATATTATATAAAAATATGCAAGCTTACTGTAATTCGCAATGGTTTATTTGATAAACAAAATGGATGTGGAATACCTAGAATTTTTCCTTAAACAGAGGGGAAAACAAAATAGATTGTGCTTTAAGCTAGAAGTCTAGGTACTTGTATTGAGCAAAACAAAAACACACACCACACACCTCAAGAATCAAACAGCACCTTTTTTGAATTTACATTTTAAGCTTTTAAATATCAATACCCAAATGAGACAGCTTATTACTCTTTGGAAATAGGTCGTGCAGTCACGATGGCCTAAAAAGAATAAGCATAGATCAGACACTCAATTCTACCTGTATTTGCTCATGCTAGTTTTACAACACATTTAAATTTATTTTCTACAAGGAGAAAAGTAACTACTACTTCTATCTACATAGAGAGTTTAAGGCTCAAATTTTTTGTGTGTTATTCTTAGGATCTAGTGGAAATTTTATCTAAAAGTCTGATTTTTTTTTTTTTTTCTCCTCAGCACACAGCGAAAGCCACTACAGCGATCCTTACGTTGGTCACTCATATCAGTCAGGAGAGAAGACTCTCCCTTCAAAGGTCTGTCAGGTCAACCAGCACCCTCAAAACGCTACATACTAAAATACAGTTTGCATCACACAAGGCAAAAAACTTAAGTTCTTAGAACTGGCACAAAGCAGACAGAAAGTGAAACGAGACAACTGGGAAAGATAAACTGGCTGCAAGCCCAAATCTTGTCCCCAGCTATATTTCTTTAAAAATTATCAACCGTCACAGACAACTACTCACATCTCTGAACCTTGTTCACTAGGGATTTCATAGCTTAAAACCATCTAGCACAAAAAACACGTGTGAACACTAGTTAAAAACCCCTCCAGGTACTATGAAGAATATTGTCTTTTTCAGAGTCCAGGAGCAGAAAGCGTTAACTAGGATTTGATGAAAAATTCTAGTTTCTTTCCCCAACCACCCGTCCAAGAGAGATATTTATCACCAAGGTAAAGGCTGAATCCCTAAAAAAACCCAACCCACTACACATACGCATGCACATTTTTACTAGACATACAGAATAATTGTGCAAGTAACTCTATACTTGAGCTAATTGTTTGGCAACTCATTTTTAGAGAGTGAAGAAAGCAGCTCAAATAATCAGCACTAGCATGTTTCAAACAATAGTACCAACAAACTAGAGTAAGGAGATAGATTTTTCCTTTGGCAATTTTAAAAATTATGCTGTTTTCCCAAACTGATGATAACTGTATTACAGCATCCTCTATAACATTTAGCAAACTAATAAACAAATCTCCAGGTGGCTGCTTTGCAAGTATTTTATTAAGAGAACTTCCCCTCCTGCTTAATAGCCAGCTCGACTCCTGCTCTGACAAGCTTTCATTGAGAAGGGACAAGGACCCCTTTTTGGGTGCATTTCTCATTAATAAAGCAATACTTTCAAAGCTGTGGTCTTGCTGCATGGTCCCTCGATGCTACAATGAAAAAGCTGACCAAGTAGATTTTTAAAGGCTCAGGAATATACAACATTAAGAGCCTTTCCTATGTAGTGCTTAAGAGCCTTCCCTCATTACATTTCTAAGTGATACTAAAGAAAACAGGCTTTATTACTACAAGCTGACTTTTTTTTCCCCCTGTCTGTTCTGACTACTGACTTGAGTTTCCAACTAGGACCAATTTAATTAAAATTTCTACCTGGTCATATCGCTTCATTTGGCAACTTGACTGCTCTAACAAATGAAGTTACCAGTCTCCAAGGTCATCCCCCTCTTTGGCTGAAAAACAGCAACTTTCATCTCTTCAGAAAAGCACAGCCAGTGACAACAATAAAAAAAACACACTGAAAGAAGTTCAAGACATCCCATTTTATTCTGGTTCACAACTGACCAGAAAGAAGTTTCTGATCAACTACCATCCCCTTTAACTTCAAGCAGTACTTCAAGGTGGAAGAACACAACCCTGTGACCATACCCTTGGAACTACCATGATGGAAAATAACACCAAACAAACAAACACCAAACACAAACAACCAACCAAACACATACCACCTCCTGGTAAGGTGAGATGTTTGTAGGGAGGAAGAAGGGGTATCTCAGACAGGAAAAAATGATAAAATTCTCTCACAGCAACACCAAAGTGACCAGAACACGTGCCCTTCGGTGGCACAGAGAAATTGTTGAACCAAGTAGACACCAGTTCTTAATAAAAAAAAAAAACAAAAACAAAAACCAAAAAACAAAACCCCTAAGAACAACCACCACCCAACGGAGAACACACTTCCCTGAATTATGCTGTAAGTAAAAAGGCTGGACATTGATAGGATGGAAACCAGCCTCCAAAACTTCTGTAATAGGAAGAGGGCAGACTCTGGCTGGGGTCACCTGGGACAATTACGTAAATTAATTTTATGGAACGGTCATTAAGGCAGACAAGTATCTGCATCTCGTCTGTCAGCCTGGCTCAGGCTAGATAACGTTTTTCTGAGAAAAACGTCATAGCTAGCATATGTAAAGTAAATATGAGGTATTTGTGAGGACAGGTTATTTCTAATAAGCAGAGAGTAGCTGAGCTATGAAGCAGAAAGCTCACACTCTTTAATTAGATTAAGTCTAGATATTCTCGATACCCATAAACTCCAAAAAGAATGAATCAGAAGTTTGTAAATTCCTGGTTTCATTAACTTCCGGTGACAATTATTTCCAGCCTAATCTCATCCTGCGTTGAGTAACTGCCTTTAGCACTGCTAGAACTAAAGAATGAGCACGAACAACACTATTAACTTTTTCTATGTTTGAGTTTCTGGTATCTTTGAAAAAAAAAAAAAAAAAATAGGGGGAAACCCACAGTTTAGGAATGAGTAAATTCACTTAACGAGGAGATTTCGCTTAATGCGTCTACAATTTACACTTCAAATTTTCTATGGCCCATAACTAATCCATTTGCAGAGATTTTTTTGTGATGCACAGGAAGCTTAAGAGAAACCTTCCTCAGAGAAACATGGCTCCCCTTGAAAGGACAGGAAAGTTTACATGTAATAAAACAATCCACAGAGCTACACATCTCATTATGACTAAACACTATTGCAAGTATTGAAGCATAACTCCCATAAAACATAATCTCAGGGTACAATCATTTCACCAAATTTTCAGGAAATGAAAGCCTCCCACAGATTTCTCTGCCATGAGCCACATCTGCAGAGCACTGTTGTAATACAGGCAGGGGAAAAAAAAAAAATAATAATAAAAAAAAAAAATCTATCTCCTGCTACTAAGAGTAGTAGCAGATTTGGAGATACTTGCCATGCAAAGCCATCTGCCTTACATGGACCCTACATCAGAAGTGACTGACATCTATCAATACATTGGCCCAGCTGGAACCTAGTTATGTCAAGGAGCAGTTTTGATATACTAAACTAGGAAATTTCCTAAGGTTCTTCAGAATTAAAAGTGTTTCCGAAATGCCTATCATGCCAAGGCAAGGCAGCCGCGGATCTGTCTCGCAGTGGCAAAAAACCCAAGGAAAGAAAGGCAACCAAGATGAAAGGCCAGACAGTCCTTTGTGTGCTGGGGAGAGCACAGTCAGTATTATTTCCTCCAAGAAAGAAGCAAGAGTGGGGAAAAAGTACATGACTAGTACTGTAAAGCTTACTGGGTTTGGCTGTCATTCTGCCCCTTTTGTATCCCACTATTATGTTATATCAAAGGAAGAAAAAAATAATCAAGAACCAGGAACCATCAGCTTCAGCGCTTTATATGGTTTAATGTAACTAGGAAAACAGAAGGTCACCAAGAAAATCTTAGGTTGATTCTTGACTTTTTAGAGATACCAGGGAACACTTTGACATAGCCTTCAGAAATAATAGAATGCCTACAAAGCATGGTTTCCTGGACATATCCCTACTGGTACAGATGGGCAAATACATACCGTACCAAGCAACGTTTCCAAGTCATGTTCAGCCACTGTGCCAATTTACACCAACCATTCATCTGGGTAGAAGCAGAGGAACATCAAACAGTCCAGAGGCAAAAAGCTGGACCTTGTAACTTTTACAAACAGCTGGGAGGTATGAAAAAAACACCTTCAGCTAATACTCCTCACAATTTTGGATGTCCAAGAGCATGTCACTAGAAAAAGATAACTGGGTGAACTGCAAAAGGTAAAAGATCCATTCCGCCACCTCTTTTTGGCTATTTTCCCCTAACTTACTATTACAATAGTATTAAACATACATGCTACTTTCTCCTCCTGCTCAAGTGCTACAATCACCACTTACACAAGCATTTCAGATGTTACAGCCAAAATGAAAAAAAAAAACCAAACAAGCAAAAAAACTCCACAAGCCCAATCCTCCCCCCATAAAATGCCACCATATGAACAACACGACTAGCAACAGTATACTGAAAACTTAAAATACACTACAGACCGGAGAGGTAAAAAAAAAATTAAAGAAAATATCATTAGATCCCCCCCAAAATTATTGTTCTCTTATCCACTGAAAAGACAGACCCCCTATTACAGTATATAGTTCTTTTTAACCTGACTTTCAGCTATTCAGCGATAATTATGCCAGAAACATGCGTGCACACACACAAAAAAGAAAGTAATTATTATCCTTGGATCAGTCAAAAGTATGTTGTACCTAATGTAATATCCTTTGTAAAATGGCTGAATTTTACAAGACTGACTGTGGCAAGGTTTGCATGCACTGAATCAGACTTATCTGATCATTACTTACCCTGAAAACTTTTCTAAATGACTGTTCCTATTATTCTATTACTTGAATTACAAACTCCAAAGTGCCTGATGAGCAGGGAAGCGTGGCTCTGTTTAGCTTCAGGGAAATGACTGAGACAACAGAGTGTGGAACTATAGTAAAACCAAGCATTGTCAGGGCACAGGAAGAAAATTCTTTGTTACTCAGTACTTATTTGCCAGCATATGTGTTATTAAGTTGGGTTAAGAAAACTGACATCACATTATAAAACACCAGTGCAGCAGGCGACTTCTGATTCAAATCTAAATTTAAGAGCTACAGTAAAAATAAGAGTGCTATCAACACCAAATACCAGAGTACTAAGGGCCAACAGCCCAC
Source organism: Numenius arquata (assembly GCF_964106895.1). Taxonomy (NCBI): domain Eukaryota; kingdom Metazoa; phylum Chordata; class Aves; order Charadriiformes; family Scolopacidae; genus Numenius; species Numenius arquata. Next base: position 49,834,848 of record NC_133577.1, read on the forward strand.
CTGAACCCAAGCTGCTTTGGGAAAGAAAGGAAAATAAACCCTATACAGAGAACAACTATCCATATTCAAACCCTCTGCTCTTAGAGATAAGGCTGTATAGGTTTTTCAACAAGTTTTACAATATTAATACATTATATAAATACACATTGGAAGAACATGACTGACCGTTTTCCATTGCCAACATGTGCTGCAAAACAAACATCAGGAAAGTTGGAAACAAGGTTTTGTATTATATGTTCAAGGAAATTGCAGCACAGGGAGGACACTCTGTTCTTCCTTGCCCTGTCAAGGAAGGATCTCCTAAGCACCCCCAATCCAGCAGTTACTGCTCTTGGACATCTGGAGGGGAAAAAAATTACATCCGGATTTTTTTTTTTTATTAGAAAACCAAATGACATAGTTTTATATATTAATCCAAGCTTCTACCTTTGTTGTTTGTTTTCTCTGCTCCTAAACAGAACTATTTTTTAAAACCATGCTTATTTTTAAAGACACACTTCTTTTTTTAAACCTAAACACTCTGTGTAAGTTCTATACACATGAATTACCCAGCCCATTTTACGGCACTTCATAACCAAGCAATCTACGCTGCTCACTTCGCTTTAACTGTCCCCTATTTTCAACTGCAATGGGAACACACTGTCAGATGCAGACTGACTATTTATTTTTACTATAAAAAGTAGCATCGTACATGATATACTGCATCAACGAACTCTTTAAAAACTTTTTCTAAGTAGCTATTAAATTGCCCTCAGTATTTTCTATTAACACTGTCATCTCACATTGTGGGTAGCTCTTACATGTGGGTTTACATATATATTTAAGTGTATTTGAACTTCAGAAATTACATAATACAACTAATTTTGACACAGGAACTCAGTTTTTGGTAAAACTTCAGAAACTAAAACACCAGCAATTGCAACTGCTAAGGTGTGTGTGGGGGTGGAGGGCAAAAATTAGTGTATTTGGTTGTTAATTATGTCCTTTGGCAAATAATTACAGATTTTTTTTTTTTCCTGAGAAATTCTGAAGTGTAATAGCAGCTTAATTTAAGCGTTTCCAAATTGAGACCTGTTTGCAGTGAATGCTCTCAAGTTTAAAACTCTGCAGATGATGCCCTGTTACGTTGATAAACTATTTTAAACTACTAACAATTTCTTTAAAAAAACCCCAGTAATCTAGCTTCTTTTCTCAGCATCTCTCAACTGTTTTTCTCATGGTCCAAATTTGGCTAAAGCTGTTAAACCAAACAAGATGGAAAGACCATAAAAAAAAAAGCACCCCCCCAATAAATGAGATGTGTGCTATTCACATTTCAAGTTTATTCTTAACAACGTGAAAAAACAATAGAGTTAAGTAGGCAGTGTTGGCTTGGTTACCTGACAGCCAGCCTAAGTCACAAAACAAGAGTGGAACTACTAATTTTTCATATTTTTTTTAAATATCACGGAGTAATAAGCACTGGAAGTTTGACAGGGTTGTTTTTACTCCCTCCGCTGCCTTTTATGTCCAGTATTTCACTGTATCTGCAGCAGAATCCTGAACTTTGCCTTCTCTTAAACAGGTCCTCCTTCTCATGCACCTCAACTCCCATTTTGTTTAGTTTCCATAGTTCTGCATATTCACCCATTTTAAGACCAGACAGAATGTCTCTGTCATTTATTCCATACCCATTTTGAAGTCCTGACCCACCACATCTCCTACAAACTCCCTATAATTTGTCATGTCTCAGTATAGTAAATTTCTATTTAAAAAACTATTTTAAAATAACGCACATTAACTGTAAAAGCTGTTTGTACATTTGCAACAAAAAGCAATGGGGAAGTGGTATGGTTGGAGAAAAAGTCCAGTAACACAGCCCCTTCCAGTCTCTCAAAGCCCTTCACTATACACAGTAATCCCATGTTGTGAGCCATTAAAATAGAGATTAAGACAGCCATCAAAAATAACCCTCATGCTGGAAGGCCACAAAGACCTAAAGAGGCTTTAGGAAGAGGAAGTGTTCTTTATCAGCATGCCAAAAATTTAAAGATCATCTAAAAAACTAACCATCTTAATATACAACTTCTCCTTTCATGTCTGGATAGTTCCATCACCGTCCAGCTGCCTTGTGGATTTTCTCTCAGACACACACACACACAGAGCAGGGTATTTAGAGACCAAGACACTCTGGAGAGTTTGTGGACAAAACGCATGCAGGAAAAAAAAAAAAACAAACCGAAACATTAAACTCCTCTTCGGATTATTTTATCTACATTTCCTGAATTTTTTTTCCTGGAGAAGTAATAGAAAATATGGAAAAAGACCAAGTATTAGAAGATGTCAAAGCTTACCCTGGCAGTTGCCCCATGGGGAGGTTCCCCTCCATCCCATGACTAGTGCTGACTCCCCCTTTAGCCCCACATTCCCAACAAGCCCACGTGGTTTGATTCTGTCCCTTTTGGTAATCCTTAGTGTTGATGAAAAGTGAAACAAAGACGTACAGAATAGAAATGCAGATATTTGCATACGCTGTCCGTGCATTCTCCTGCAGACAAATTTTATATATATATTTAAAAAATATAATTATATATATTTAATATATAATTATATATATATACACACACACACAAAAATACATGAAGAGAAGAGTCACAGGTGAACAGCTCTGGAACAGTTCCAAACATGCTGATCCACCAGAAAAGATAAACACCTCTCATTTCACCAAACTAATTTTACTTAGTACGTCAACAGACTAGGTCAGTCACAATACCTCGGTTGAGGAGGGCTATGCCACTTCATAGTATTAATTTATTGTGGTTTTTAGGTCATCTGACTATATCCTTAAAAGGTTGCAGGAATAAAGAGTATTAACATTAAGAAGGAACATCATATTACAAGCAAGACAGATGGCTAACAACCCTTCAGATAAGTTCTGTATGACAAATAATCTTATAGATAATTATCTCTTCTGGAGGACAAACTGCTCAAATATTATTTAAAATAAAAACAAAGACTTCTTTGGCCCAAAGCATTGCAAAAGTTCATTTAGCTTACAGCTCTACACAAATAAGGTGAGAAAGCATTTAAGCACTGGAAGGACATTATAAAAAAGAATAAAAATAATCCATCTGAACATAAGGAGGGCGTTTTTTTGCTTGCTGTGAGGGTGACCGAGCACTGGCACAGGTTGCCTGAAGAGTTTGTGGAGTCTCCAACCTCTGCAAGGCAGCTGATATTTTGGCTTTGCTGATATGGCTTATTTGAGCTAAAACAAGATAATAAGCAAAAGGTCAGCTCAAAAGGTGTTTCTGTCCATTTTTGAAGGATGACCTAAGTTAGAGCCCAGACTCCCCATGCAGTCAGCAAAGGGAGAAGGCCTCATCAGAGAATGATGACTCCAGTGTTCTCATTGGGGAGGTAACAGCTCTCCTGCTCCTGCTGATCAAAACTAGGTATTTACCCTCCGGATTTCCTATTACATGGCCTCTCCAGTACACTGAAGCTCCAGTCCAACCGCTTTTACCCAAGGAATGCTTTGTTATGAAACATGAATTTGTAGCACATTAGTATCTCAAAAGCCTCAGCCCGTTTTAACTCTGCTGAGCACATCCAAAAACCCAGACGTGGTGACATTAGGACAGGGAGACAGACCATAGTATTTTCAACCGTACACATGTAAAACTACCCAGTTTTATACAGCTTACAAACTGCTACATAAACATGGATATTTTCTACACTGGCAAGCGTTACTATGTTCAGCACCCAAAGAATCTGTATCAAAGTATATTGTCAGCAAGAAACCTATTATGAAGGAATAAGAATATTTTAGCTTAAGTCAAACCGTCCTCTGCACAGTAATGTAAAGATTTGATTAGAAATACTAAAATATAACTTGTTAAAAGCGGTTTGCAGTTATAGAAACTCCCTCCTTCTCTTACTTTTCCATAACATACACATTACCTCATTCCTTCCCAACTGTTAGACCCAGTTTCATTTCATCATCTTCCAGGTCCAGAGGTTTGACGGGAAAAAAACCCACCATTATCAAGCCTGCTGACCAGGAATTAGGTTGCAAAACATCATAGTGTACTTCTACACCAGGCAAGTGAAACATCACCAAGCCTTTACAAGCACACCATGTTTATTAAATAACAAACAGCTAAAGGGCTACCAACTGACAAGATATTTGTAACAAAAAGCTATTTTAGAGTAGTAGCAACCTTTTTACTAAATTGAATGCTGTGACTGATCAAAACATCACTTTCCACTTCTTTAATTATTTCTACAGAAAAAAGAAAGAGGTCGATCTCAAAGGTGATCTGCAGAAGTTTTAAACAGGAGGACTCAAGCTGCTTCCCTCCTCATCTTTCCACATTAAAGACTTTTCAAAAAGGTAAAGAGGTATTTGTGTTTACCCTGGAAGGTAGGCATGAAGACAACCACACAGAAATAAAGAAACTGCTGCCTATGTCGTCTCATTTACGCTGCCCAAACTTGGTTATAACAAAAATAAAAGCTTTGACTGCAGAGGTGCAGGGAAACATTTATCCCTTAGTGCCAGTGTTGGGAAAGAACGTGAGACAAAGTCCAAGACATCCACCAAATCTTACTCACGCTCTTCCAGGCATTTCTGTTTGTGCCAGGATGGATGACGTACTTGACTTACAAGTACCACCTACTTAAGGGTGATCTTCAAAATAATATCTTCCTCCTCTCCCTCCCCCTTTCATTTGGAATGAAATACACTACTCCTGCACACCACCTTCGTACAAATTTGTAAATAACTTCATAATATTCATTATAATTCATTCTTTTCCCATATTATTCTTTTAGGCTCTCAGTGTTTAAAATAATACAAAATAAAAAAAAAAAAATAAAGAAACGCTACTGTGTCAATTCATGGTTTCAAGGATGCTCACAACTGTAAACTGAAGTATGCTAGAACACACACTGGCTGAACACGCTGAAAAACTCACCTGCCAGACAAGATCACACCAGCTAGAAAACCAGAGTAATAATATATTCAACTTCCTACACCTTCACTCTAAATTACAGTCAATTTGCTAAAAGTGAAGCCACACGCAGTCGCTCTCCCTTACAAAGTACATTCTCTCAAACTAGCAAATCTCCGGCCTGCACTAAGATGGTTGTATATCAGCAAATTGAATTTGTTTTCCTGGCCCTATTTTCTGTCAGTCCTTGTAATCATCCTCTTTGTTTCGGTTTCCTTCATCAAGTTGTCCTGGCACAGTTTCACCTGTTCTGAACTTACCCATCTGACACACCTACAAACTACTCGATTGTTCCACTCGATTAATTTGCAGTAGCACCTGGAGACACAGCCAAGTTGGTTGCTCCAAACACTTAAAAGCAGGGGGGGAAACCCCAAACTTACCCCCAAAGATCTTGTGGACATGGTTGCAAGCAAGACTAAAACAAGACACAAGAAGTAATTATGTTGAGTTTTTTATCACACAGTCATGTCTATATGTTGACTCTGCAGTGCTTGGGATTATATGAACAGCGTTCTCACCTCTCTGTCCCTGCTGGCATATTTATGGCCACCTCTTCTCCTAGTTTGCCACCTGGGATCATATAATAGTTTGGGTTGGAAGGGACCTTAAAGGTCATTGAGTTCCAACCCCCCTGCCATGGGCAGGGACACCTCCCACTAGACCAGGTTGCTCAAAGCCCCATCCAGCCTGGCCTTGAACACCTCCAGGGATGGGGCCAGGCTGGATGATGGCCACATAGTTTAAGAAATGCCATCAAAGACTTGCTTGAAACTGATGAAGCCAATCCAGAACTGGCTGCTGCTGTGTCAAGATACTGTACCTGATTCCTGAGCACATAAATTATTAATGTCTTCCAAAAGTAGGTGGGGAGGATTTAAAAGACCTTGCTGTTTATATTCTTTCAACGGCTGCCTCTTTCAGACATCGCTGCCATACGGCAGGGTTAGAATAAATATTTTCTGTGAACTCCTCTGGATTTAAATACCGCTGAAAACTACTGGTGACAAAGGACTATCTAGTGAACTACAGTTTCCAATGTTTGATCAGAATTACTTTACCTTGTGCTAACTTAGAAGATCAATTCCATACCAAAAGTCCTTGATTTCATTAACTATATTTATCCCACATTTTCCTTTACTGAATTTGCAAACTATACAGTCATGCTCATTACTATGCAATTGAAATGTTGATAGAAAACAAACAACCCCCAAAAGGTCTTTGGGCAGCAGTTAAACTTTTAAAAGGAAATACACAGCCCATGGCCTCTCTGTGCTCCCAAGTAAGGGCTGGACAAGTGGAGCATTACTCAAACCCTGGAAAACTGAAGGTCTCCAGCCAGCAAGGTTAGAAGACAGGCTACTTTGAAATACAGATTACACCTTGAAGAACCCTGTCATTGCACAGTAGCTGGCTGACAGGATTATTTTTTTTTCCCCTAGATGTCAGAGCATATGCCACCATTGATGACTAAGTAAGGAGCACAAAGAAATTTTGGTGCCATCAGTCAAACCATGATTGAAAAACTATGAAGCCTGACATCAAATCAGGCTGCTATCTTTGAAATGTAATACTTAACAGTCAGTGAATTATTTCATGTCAGTGCTGTGTGGATTTCTGATACTGACACAAGATGAGAAACAGGCCAGAGCCTGAACTATGATGGAATGAATCTTTATTTCCAATTGATAGGCACAGTGGACGCTAGGAACAGATAGATGCACTGCATTATCTACAGTGATATTCCAGGAAGATATTGTGGTAGTGGAAGTGTCCAGTTATAACCAGAAATGAACAAGTAAACAAAACTGAGACATCACCACAGAGATTTATTTCCATTAACAGACACCTCTCAGATGTTTTCAAAGTATAAGAAAATATTTCCAGAAACATTTCCAGAAAGAAAAATATTTCACTTTATCTCAGACTCTCAAAGGACTTACAGGAGGTTCTGTCTTTGGTGGAGAAAAGTTCAAGACCTCTGTCACAAGATAAGAGCTATGCATGTGTGCATACAGATACTAAACAATAAAGAAGAACGAATCAAATATTGAGAAGAGTCAGAGCCCTCTTCATTCTGCTCCTGCCCTTTCACCCTTCCTGCATAATTTGATCCTGGAGAACAGCAATGCTTCAGGGAACATTGGTCAATGCCAGCAATTCAGCCCCAATCCAGTACTAACCATCAAGTTCTGGAGACAAGAGGTTTTTACTGACCATCTAGCATTTTTACCTCTTAGACAGCCCCTCTAGACAGTGTGAGTCTTCCTAGAGGAAAACCCTGCGTGTAAAGCATCTCTAGACTGATAACTTCTTTCACACACCACCCCATACGCCACATCCACCTTCTCAGCAGACCAATGCCCATCATGGGATAGTGAGAGTACAGAGGACAACCTCAGTACGATGCATTACAGTAAGTTTCAAATCCCATGCACACGGAACATATAGAACACTGTCTATTCGGAAGCATAAAAAGCCCCCCATCACACAACTACATTCATCCGGTCTGTTGTGTTATATTTGAAGTGCGAGCATAGCCACGAGCAGATTCGGTATCACTGAATACTCAAAAGAATCCTTCATGAGTTGTTCCTAAATCACGAGGATTCAAAACGTTTTTTAGCAAGTAAAATACATTTTGTGCACTCAAAGTACGTCACATGGGTCACGAACACAGTTAAATCCAGCCTACTAAATAAGTGGATGTTTTCCTCCACTGAACTAAAATATACAATACTTGTCAACTATTAATTATACTCCATCCAGAACAGCAACCTTAGACCTCTGTTCACTGTTTGTTTTTCCACTAACAAAACTGGGATATTCTAAGTGTAAAATATCCTTGATACACATTAGAACAACCACAACGAGCTTTGCTATGTTTCCCCCATACTTTGGGTGAGCACATGGAATATTAGCCGACTCGGTTATATTCGTGCTCACCAGAGCCACAAAACCTGTCCTAAAATGCATTCTGAACAACTGTCAAACTGAATTCTCAAAATGCTTATTCTCAAGCTGTGGTTAATTTTAAAAACAAACTCTTCATATCCTATACATTGAACAAATAAACTTTTTATGTTAAAAATGCCAGTATATTTATTGAAGTAATTTGTTCACCAATAATTTTTATGACTACTTTACACAGAACACAGATTTTAAGAATAATTCTTAAAAATATTAACTTTCAGCATGCATTGTGTCTCACCATTCTGAAGTTACCCTGGAAGTTGTCTACAGCAATCTTTATTTTTTCCTCCACATATATCAATATCCATCCTGTATCTAAATGCTATAAATATGCCATTTGGGTTAGCTTTCTGGGGTTTAGTTGATTACTGTTTTTTTTTGTTCCCAACTTCAAGAAAAATAGTATATTGGTAGAAACAAGTATTTCTTAGAACTTTCCACCTCTGTTAAGGAGGGATGGCTAGTATTAATTTACCAAAAGCCATAAATCCCTTTCCAGAAGTAATTTGTTTTCTGCAACATGAAAACTGAAGAATTATACCACTGTCTTGCCTCTTCCACATTTTCTGCATCTTTTTCTTACCTTCTCCTCACATACCCTAGCAGAAAGTTGTGAGAAGCAATTTGTCCTTTGTTTTAGAAATCTGAAATATTTTTTCCATCTGATCTTGAAATAATGTACCAGTATAAATTTATTAAAACAGGTAAGATTAGATAATGCAAAGCTGCTGTAAAGTTGGAGGTTTCAGTGCTTTGGACTACTAATTTTGCTTGCAGAAAAAGCTGAAGGCGGCAACAAAGGAGGATTCCAAACCTACAAATCTGTACGCAAAGTGACCAGCCCCAGCAGCTGGTTCCCAAATATTTCAAAGAGTTTAAGACATAAGCACAAATAAGAGGATGAAGCCTTTGCAGCCAAATTCTCCAGTATATGCTACCTCTTTAAAAATGACTTACTTCTATAATCATTTCGGCAAAGAAATAAACACTCCAGAATACATCCACCCGTTTCTCAGATTCTCTCCCTTCAGCTCCTTCTTGTAGAAGCTTCATACATTTAGCCTTCACCAACCCATCAGTAACAGCAATATAAATCACTGCTAAGAACTTCTCTGCTTTTTCCTCTTCATCAAATTGCATTTGCATCTGTCTCCCACTGGGATGCACCCAACCACTGAGTTACCTCCGCTTCTCCAAGTGAGGCTGAGATTCCTACATTTTGTCATTTGTTTTTAAGGACTAGAAGGAAATGCAGGACAAAACACCTGCCCCGACTCAGGACACTTACCTGCACTTGGTTCTCCTCTACTGCTACCATCTTTAATTGCAAAATTATAAACCTCTCCCTCCTCACAGTCACCGACAGGTCTGTGTAGACACAGCTGGTAATAGATACCGTAAGTCTTTTCTCAGACACAAAAAAAAAAAAAAAATCTGCCTCGCTCACATGGAAGATTCAAAGTTTTGAGTTTCCAAATATCCTCATCCACCTACTTTTTATTATTGAAGTGTGCACATACAGTACATGAAAAATAAGACAGCTATAAAGACAACAAAAGCAAATACAATAGCAGAGGGCTGGAGGAAGGGGGAGAAATATGAAATAGGAGAGACCCCAATCAAGTAAGCAACCCAACACAGTTGATGGAAGGGAATCCATCATCAATACGAGTGCTGTGACATTTCCTCTCCTACTGAGGAACAAGCGAGATCTAAGTTCTTGTGCAAGACTAATACCAGACATAATCGGTTGGAAATGGAAAAACACCAAAACCAAACCACCAAACAGTAACCATTCAAAGTTTAGGTTATAATAATAAAAAAATATTGTATTGGACCTCTACACCTATTGCAATTAGAAATAAAAGTTTTTTTAAGGAAAGGGAAAAAAAAATAAAATTTATTTTCTTTGTTCAGTATACCCTCCAATTCTCCTGAATGGGGAATGGAAGAAGAGGAACTCCTCAATACAAACTTATACATTCCTATTTTCTAGTAACTTCTGTAGTTTCAGCTGAAGAAACTGCTATTCACATCTTCTTCCCAAGACCAACCCTCCCACCCCCAAAGAAAGAGCTCTGCTGGTGCTAACAGCTCTATGTCATACTAATATCTCAACTGAGATGTAGGCAATATAGCAGTCCATACTACTCAACAAAAAAAAAGTATAATCATAGGCACCACGTATGAGAAACAGCCTACAAGCAACTCTAGGCCTTCTGTTGTGGCAGCTCCTTTAAGCAATATACACCTATTACTTTTAATTAAACTTATAGAGAAGCAATTCACATATATCGGGGCTACCATCTGGTGCCAAGTGTATAGCAATAACATATTAGATACTTTCTGGATCAAGTGCACTAGTCAAATGCAGTTATCAGAATGAAAAAAAATTAAACATTTACAACAACCTAGACTAGGAGAGTAAAAGTCATATTTAGTGCTCAGACTAGATTTACTGCCAGGCAGCAAACTGTTGAATACATATAATTAAGCATACACAAAACACTATTATGCTAACAAGACTTTCAGAGTAGCACTTAGGTAAAAGACTAAAACCGTCTTTCATTGCAGCAAACTCTTCTATATTCCAAGGGTAAGAACCATTTATGCTATACGTGGTGCCATCTATTAGTCAGAAAATGTCAGCGTTCCTGCAAACAAAGTGAAGAGCTGTGAGATAACGTAACAGGTTTTGAAAAATTTGTTAATCACGTTTCACAGTTGAGAGCTAGTGCCCTCAAACTTAAGAAGTGAAATAAAAGAAGTCATGTGCATTTCAAAACCAAAATCCAGTTTGGCTACTTCAGCTTAGACTTTTAGGCAAGAGAGAAAAGCCCTTTAAAAATATTTTTGTGTTCTTTAGAAAACAAATGGGAAAAGAGCTTTCCTTTAATGAAAGGTTGGCTGAAGATTTGCAAGCCTTCAGCTATGACAGTGTTGGGAATGGAAGAAAATCATACAAAGGTTCTAGAACCAAACACAGCACAAAACTGCCAGTGACACAACTGCTAAGAAAGATCTGGTTTGGTGGGCAAATATAGAGCTGCAGACATCTTGAGTAAAGAGCAGTTAAAAATGAATTTTCATCTTCTATAAAGTCAAACCTTACTGTGAACTAGATCCTCACTGTAAAATCCAGAAGACTTCTGGATTCCCAACGAAGAAGAGACAAGATAAAAAGAAGGGGAGGAAAAAGTCATACCACCACCACATTCTCCACACTCATCACCACAAATGACACTGGAGACAGGAGATCCATGTGTAGTAAAACACAAGTTAAAAACCATTTAAAAAAAAAAAATTAGTATCAGGCCTCTACAAGCCTCTCCCCCCTGCAACGGGAGAGCCTCACACAAGACATCATGGTTGCCAACATAAAGCTGTCTCTAACGTATCTATTAGGAAGCATAGTGCCAGTGTAAAGATCAAAATCAAGGCAACTAAGTCATGGACTTGAACATCTCAAAATACAGACACCATCAGGCAAATCCTTTATCAGAAATAATTACACTGGAAGTAATTTTTAAAGTGCCACTGAACTTCGTTTTGCCAGTATAAATGAGTACAATAGTTTGTCAGTGCCCTTTCTGGTTCTTACAATTGTAACTTTTTATTCCAAGTCATTATAACTTTTTTTTTTTAAAGATCAACTATATTTTTCAGATTGAAAAGTACAGAGGACTAAATATAATTTCCTGGAAATCTGAAGCAATTATTAAAGACAGATGTTTCCACCACATCTGAAAGAAAAAAAAAAAGTTTCCCATCAAAAATCTACTTTTGCTTTCACCTAGCAAATGACATAATTTAGCAGGAGAGCCCAAACGAAAACTTGAATTCGACTGTTCTCTGAACTGCAGGTATCAGTGAAGAGATGCTTCAGACATGTCCTACTGCATGTTCCTAAGACTCCAACCTTCCCAGCCTGGGAGTCCTACCAATTATTTCTAAACACTGGAAAGGCACAAGCAACACGGAGAGATTCTGAGCCCAAACTAACAACTCTTACCAGCACAATTGCAATAAATTCATGTTACACGTATTCCCTTTAATTGCCTTTGGTCTACTGGATGTGCTAGAAAAGCGGGGAGAAGTAGACAGAGCACACATGCACCTATCATCTTTATAAAGGTCCTTTTAGAGCTTAAAACCAGCAGCTAGTTTTAAATTAGAGCAGAATATCACCTGCACCATTTGAGATTATGATTGAGGACTAAGAACCATTATTAAAGTTACACTGTTTCCTACCCTCTACTCCCAGCATATCATCCGGCTGTGTGGGATGAACAAGTAATAGCAGATCACCTTATGCAAGAGCCAATGTAAAATGCTATCCTGGGCTCCCTGAGACCTCCCGAAACCAGTAAACTATCAACTCATTCCTGATCTGGAAAGAAAAACAACACAAAACAAAAAAAAACCCACACAACAAAACCAAAAAAGCCAACCAAACAAAAACAAACAAAAGGGGAGGGAACAGTACCCCCTCTTCCAATAAAAATATTCAAAGCATTTCAAATTAAAAGCCATATATTGTTTGACTGCCAACTGCAATGTTTTCTTCAACTACTTTTTTTCCCAACAATTACCTTCCATAAGCCCACATAGTCTTCCTCAGATAAAAAGATCTTACTAGCGGGGTTCCCCCCCCCCAGCTCACAGCAATGTATCCGTATGATCCAATACCATTAAGAGTTCCCACGTCCTTACTCAAGAGCCTGTAAGATAAAGCTTCTAAAGAACTAGTGCAAAATCTAAATGTTTGAGTCTTCCACATGATGCTTTCTATGAGTTGCCTCTCAAAGTATTTCCTTCGGTATTTGTGCTTTCACAATATAACACCACATTTTAGAAAAAAAATGTATAATTTTCTTGTGCCGTATGTATGGTTCAGTGCACCCACAGGCACACCTATGGCTTCCCAACTGTCACATTATTGTCATATAACAAAACTGCAAGAAATAACCTGTAAGGACATAGAATGCAAGTTATATCAACGTAGTTTATTCTCATAGAAATACCCATCGTTCCTCGTGATTTTTTTTTAATTGCACAAATAATTAAGGCAACCCCTACTCTCTTCCTTATCCACAAATAAGGGCTCTGACTGACACACAGTGGCAAATTATTTAAAAAAAAGAAAAAGAAAAAAAGTCTGCCAGCTGAAGCAAGCCTTAACCCTGCCAGCTGCCCCTTAGAATAAGTTGTTGCCCCAATGACAGATGGCCATACAGCTCACGTGGCAATTCAAGAGTGGCTCCAGTTTTCAGCCCAGCATAATTAAGCCAGCCAATTGCAATTCCCATTTACCTTAATAGGCTGCCCTGAAAGATTAAAGCGCCACCGCAACCATATTTTGAGCCGTTCGATGATCTTTGCCTTGAATAGGGATCAGCCGGGAACACCGGACAAATGACAACAGAGAGGAAAAACTCCCAGTTCAACCAGCCAGTTTTTACCCTGGGACAAGCTGAGCACTAAAGTAAGGCCAGAAAGAAGACGGGGATTGTACCAAGAGAGACCATATAGTTCAAAACTAGGCTACCAACCACAGGAACCCAAGAGCATCATGTTCAACTCTGTGCTTTGCTACAGATGGGTTTCCGTGATAAAGTTAAAGCAACTTAAGAGTATAATACTGCCAGAAAGGAGAATACAGGTCTTTTTCCACCAGCTCCCTCACGCAATGGCCAGTGATTGCAGAGGTGCAGTCACTGAAGCCAACAAAGGAAGGAAGAAGCAAATCACCACTGAGAAAATCCCTTTTGGTGGCCATCTGCAATTACACTGCTTAAACCAACAGTGAAACCTTGCCTACAGACTTCCCTGGTGACTTTGGGCAAGTTACGTCATTTCTTTACGCTTTCATTTACCACCGCCGAAGTCAGAACAACGGTACTTTGCTACATCCCAGGTGTGCTGGGAGAACAGCTACAGACTCCACTGAAAGCCTCCAAGACACAAGAGTACTGCAAGACAAATAGCCAAATTCGTAAAACAAAGGGGATTCTTTCTTTGCCAGTATCTGGAATTATTCTAGGCCATCACTAAAATCGCTGTAACAAACCATGGGATGAGACATATACCCACATTTACTGCCCCAACACAAGACCTACAGGCAGAAGGGAAGGATTAAAGTTGAGTGCACTGATTAGTATCTTTTTACATCACTGAATGCTTGAACACCTCTTTCCCCAAGTAAATTCTTAGTACATACAAAAATAAGGATTTCTGTGAAGAGATCAGTAAGTCAGGAAACTTCTAGACTAGAAACTGCTCCTAAGCCTCACCCCACCCACTGCGTTACTGTTACTAGAAATACTGAAAGAAGAAACAAAGAACCACTGAATTACTCCTCTCACTTTACAGAAAAAAAGTTAAATATGCACACATACATATGAGTCTAAAAGAAAATAATTCACTAAAAAGAGAAATTTCTTAATTAATTTAAAACCCTAAGATCATTAAGTCTTTTACAGAGACTCACTAACCGAAATTTTATCTAGGTGGGGAGACTTTGCTAGCTAGGTTTGGAGAAACAGATATTTAAGAATTTTGTCTCTATATATGTGAAGAATAGCTGATGGGGGGGGAGGAAGAGGCATGCCTTGGGAGGAAACTAATCCCTTATCTGTATTCATAAAAAAGGAGCAGGTTATTTTTTTTTAATCTGATCTACAAAACCAAGACAAACAGGACCTGTGGGTACCAAGTTCAAGTCTTGCTATTCTGATCTATCCCTCTTTGCCCCTTTCTCAAACCATATTTTGATTTCACAAACTGGAGGAATTAAAATTCATTTCCTGCACGATATTTGGCCACTTCTGCAGTACTAAAGAACTTTGGAGAAAGACAAAACATATGTCCCAGCAATCTTACAAAAGAAAAATTAACCAGACTCAAGCAGTTCCCCCAGACACCATAATCCAAATACAGTATTTATATTACTGAAAAATATAAACTTTCTGCAAACAGGACCCTACAAACAAATATTAAGAAAAATCATAGTGAATGTTTAACACACAGTATACACACATAATTTTAGTGACTACATCTGCATCAAAACATCACCAAGACACTAAAACAGACCACTTCTTTGGTTTTTCTTACTATTTAAAACTTGCTCATTATGAAAGTGGTAATTACTTCCACCACTCAAGTGACAGAAACAGTTGAAAATTCCTGCCTTCCCCGGCCATTATGGTACTACTTCAACAGACTCTGTTTGCCAAGAGGTCCAGAGAAACGCTGGAGGTCCAGCCTTGCGGCTAAGGAAGAAACACTTGGGTGGCACCCAAAGAATATTTAGTATATTTACTCTGAAAATCACTGCGCCCAACTCAGTAAGATTTCAGCACACTCAGTGTTTCTGATCCTGTTCTTGATTTCATACAATTGTATGAAATTTTTAAATCTTACACACACAACCAAAAAAAAAAAACCAACACATTGTCAGCAATGGCCTTTGTGATCTCAGTCATTAAGGTGACTGAAATAAATGAAATTAGCTATGCAGTCAGTCTGTGGGAATTTACCCAAGAACATGGTAACAAATCCACTCTTACAGCATCAGTGGATGGCAGGTATGGCTTGGTAGGCCTTTCAAATAGAGAAGTTAAAAATCATGATTTTTTCCATACACAACCTATTTTTAACTTCCACTGTATTAGCCAGCATAAGAGCAACCCACAAGAGAGCGCACACTCAAATTTTCAGCTTCTTTAAGAAGTTACCCATAACGACATAGGCTGAAAAATCATTCATTGTATGTGAAAACTGATCTTAAACCAGACTACCACAATACCAATACTGAAAATGTCAAATAAAATATTGTTTAAAATTAATTTTCCATTCTTCTTTTTACCACATTATCCACATTTTTACAAATAAGTTCAGACTTCCTTTATACTCACTTTTAATATCCAGGCCAATTATGAAAACTACAGCTAATAGCTATACTAAAGCAAGAAGCCCCTAAAGCTGAAGTGCTTATTTCAACATTATCATGATCAATATATTTTCTTTTAAAATCACATATTAAGGCTGTCTATAACTAAGAATCAGAGTAATTTCACCTTCTTTTCTTCTCTGGCTTTTAAAAAATAGGTCCAGATGCGACAGAACTGTTAGAAAACATTATTTCCTAATAACACTTTTAACGTTAACAAGATCAGACGTTCAAGTGTTAGACAAAATGGGAAATCCAGCATCACATCACACCAACATATACTGTGACAATTTTATCTTCAGAACAGAGCTCCATTAGACACCCGCTGACTCTACTCTACTATGACCCTACATACTGAAAAGGTATGCCTTTTTCAGCTACTTAAACCTTTTAAATTCAGGTAAAATTTGACAATGGTAAGCATAAATAGTGATCAACTTTATCAGCAGATTATTGATCACAAGCTGCTGATCAATGAGCAGCTGATGCCAAGAAACAGGGCAGGATATGAGGGGGTCTAAACTCATTATCAAAGGCCACCTGAAGTCATTCAGATACTACTCATTATCACAATCACACCTATTCTTCTTCTAATCATCCAGACAGCAACAGTAGCCAAAAGCTTTTATCTCCTGCCTTCCCACCGATGCTTAGCCAGCCAAACAACTGCGACTGCACAACTGGTGTTGAAGAAGGCTCCCTCAACAATGATCTCAGGCATGTGCCTTAGAGGCTCAATTACTATATAGCTTTGCAGAGAGTTGAGAATGGAGCCAGAAAGTAAGCTCCACACACATCTGAATAAAATGGTTCTTCTGTGATGGAAAACCTACTACTCATTTTCATAGACTGAAACCACTCTAGACCTTGAGTCTTGCAACTTCCAAGGTCATAAAGGATGGAGCTCAGTTATCCCCTGGTCTGATCCATGATCTTGACTTAGGCAGTTGCAGTCAATATAGGTCAAAACAGAGCAAGTGAAATTCCAGGGTAAACTTTGGTTTATTTTGAATAACCCATCTTCAATGAGCATTGAAGAAAATGAAGGGGCAGAATCTTTCTGCCAAAAAAAGTGGTCACAGGTCTCACCATCTTCAAAGAAACATGAAGTGTCACATCTTGCCAAAGACTAATATAACAACCATCTAAATAAAGTTGTTGTCCTTCCTCCTTCAAGACAGCAACAACTTAAGGAAACAGCAAACACTAATTTGAACATCTACTACATACAATTTAAGTTGATGACCCAACAGCATTTGGGTCATCTTTCTGGTCTCTTGCTTTCCCAACAGTCAGGAAAGGCTTATTTAGCCAAAAAAAAAAAAAAAAACCAAAAAAAACCCCATACATCCATTTTGTCCTCAGCTCTTAGAAAAAGGATTAAAATCTGAAGTTTTCCTATGATTCTGCACCATAAAGTCTTCTCTAAAGGTACGTTGAAAAACTTGCACAACTATTTATTTCTCAGAGGACTAGAGCAAGTCTGCACCAAGGTCTATGTTTTAAGATGACTGAATTCCAAGCAAAGAAAAAAAAATAAAAAGAAAAAAATAATCACACTTTTCCACTCACTTTCCCAAGTACGAGAAGCTCGGGAACCGTAAATTTTACCCAATACATCCTAAAAAACCCTCATTGGCCAAATAAGAACGAAAAACAGGGAGGAAGCTTTATTTATTTGTCATAGGCACATAGGATCAGTCATGCAGTAATTAACTAACCAGACTCATCTGTGGGAGAAGGGGAAATGAGATAGATTCAAGAGACAGTTCCGAGTTTCTTTTTGGGAGCCTTAGAAATTCAGTAAGGCACCAAGACAGAGTGGCTGCATCTGACTACTGGAAAGTATTTTTCCATAAGCATTTAAGTAATATTTTAGATGTTTAATAGTTATTGATGAACCAGACTGGATAGCTATGTATTTACCGTTGCAAAAATCAACTTTCAAATAAGAACTAAGCACTAAAAAGAAAATCAATTGTTTTACCTTTCATGTCATTTCAGATCAAATTCAAGTGCCATTTGTGGTCAATGGGAATCTTTCAGCGAGCTGGGATTTCAGTGGGCTTCGAATGACAACATCCAAAAGCATTACTGCAGCATTAGAATGATTTCCATTGCCAAACATCTTCTGAAAGATCTCAGAGTAAAACCTCCTTCTTTAAAAACTAGAAAGTAGCGTACCAAGATACTGTGAAATAAATTACTTATTTGTAGTGTTTTAAAATGCACTGATAAGGCTTTCATAAATTTTGCTAAAGAAAAACGCACCTAGTAATTATAACATCTGACTGATTTTCAGGGTGGCATCTTTGTGGTATTCACTTCTTCAGCAAGGTATTGTCTCAAAACAGCAACAATACAGGAAACTGTGGCAAAGTCCTCACCTTAGTGTTTTATAGATACACCCAAACTAGCTTGGGGACAGAAACTGCATTATTGTTTTAGCCAAGGCACTCCAGCAAGTCTAACAATCCACGTGGAAAAGGGAGTGCCTTGAAAGAGCATAATGAAAGAGGGTCAAGCTAACTCAAATTACCTTCCATTTGCCACAGGCTAAGAGCATACACAGGAACAATTACTGTGAATCAGATACCACAGATCAGCTGACATATGGTAACCTGTCATCCTACAATAACCTGTCCAAATACAAAGATAGCTTGAAATCTAGACTGGCTGCAGAGCTGTAACTCACTCCCTATTCAGAAAGCGAGAGACCAAACCCTCAAAACTTTGCTTCTAGATGTACAAGCTGCAAACAAGCAACAAAAGAGAAGCCACAAATCGGAGCCCTTAAGGCAAACAGGCTGTTTCCAAACACTACAAACTGGGATTACCAAAAGGAAATAGTTACTGTAACACGACCTATTCATGCTAACCAGTCCTTCGGTATAAAAGCATGCACACAGCACGATGACCATGAGACTGCAAATTCAGCTCTTCTGCTGGTCTGGATGGTGGTTATTTAAAACAAGTGTAATGATTCCAAGTACAGTTGTTAATTTTGCCTTGTAAAGGCAATTCACAGTAGGACAAAACCCAAGCTTTTGCTTCCCAACCTCATTCCCAGGAATGCTTGTTTCTCTAGGCTGTGTTTGGGAGCTAGGAACCAAAGACTTCTCTAGAACAGAGGGAGGACTATAGCTGGAATAACCCTTATAGAATCATAGAATGGTTTGGGTTGGAAGGGACCTTCAAGATCATGGAGTTCCAAACCCCTGCCATGGGCAGGGACACCTCCCACCAGACCAGGTTGCTCAAGGCCCCATCCAGCCTGGCCTTGAACACCTCCAGGGATGGGGCAGCCACAGCTTCTCTGGGCAACCTGTTCCAGTGCCTCACCACCCTCACAGGAAAGAACTTCTTCCTGATACCTGATCTAAATCTCCCCTCTTTTAGTTTAAAGTCATTAGCCCTTGTCTTATCATTCCACTCCTACTGGTCACCCCCAGTATTTTCCCAGCCCGAGAGCAATGCCTGGTAAGAGGTTTAGTTCATTTATTAAATCCGTTTTCACTACTAATTGCAGAAACCACCATCGAACAAATAAGCCCAATCCATAACACCTAACAAGCTTCCAGAAAAACTCAGGAAAAACTCTATAGAACACATACTCTATCAACAGTAGACGGGCACTCACACAGTAGAGCGATAGAGCTGAATCAGTTTTTTGGAACACAGAACCAGTTGCGCAAGAAGGTAAACACAACTATTATTTTGATATCGGAATACCAGTAATATCCGGTATGCATTGGAATGATATTTCTATACATTTTTGCTGAATAAACTAAGCAGATTCAGGAAAATATAGGTGCTTATCAGAAACAAACCGAGGAGCCTCAGCAACAACATTTCTAGGCAGAAAACAACTACGCAGCAGTTGGAGCTCCTAGAACAAAGCAGCGCCTGAACTCCCCCCACATTTAGGACACCAGGAGGGACCTGACGAACCTGGCAATGGAGTGGAAACTGTAGGTTTCCATTACAACAAACAGAAGGTTTCATTGTACGTATCACAGAACAGCGCCTCAGAAGTGTTCCAATAGATCCTCTCAAACAGACAGGACCGTGCCCAGGCACCACGGCTAAAATGACCCAAGGGACAGCACTGAGGACGAGGAGCAGTCCCCCTGCCTTCCTCCTGCTCCCAACTGCCCACCCCATCACTGCTTCTCTCACACACTCACCAAACTCTGCAGTTTGCTAGTTCAAAGAGCTAAACCAGCAGATAACCAGAGT
This sequence comes from Numenius arquata, assembly GCF_964106895.1. Lineage (NCBI taxonomy): Eukaryota > Metazoa > Chordata > Aves > Charadriiformes > Scolopacidae > Numenius > Numenius arquata. The sequence goes on from NC_133577.1 coordinate 49,855,005, forward strand.
GGTTTGGAGGCTCAGTTTCCGTGGTGATCTGGTTCAGGGAGCTCCAAGTGCTGAGGCAATGCAGGGTGTAAGAACACGGGGCTGGGAGCAGGGATAACGAGGTGATCCCTTCCTCTAGCAACCAGGCTCTAAAATTAGTTATCTTGTCAAGATACAACTAAAGGAAGCATCTCAGAAGAGAGTATAAAAAAAAAAAGCTCCTAAAAGCCTACTGAAAAAACCTGTAGGTTTTACAAGCGCTCATCTGTTGCTTGCCTGTGGCCTCCCCAGCTTCTAATAGCGATGAACATTTTAAGAACAGGCAGCAGTATAACCAGTAAAAGTTCGTTACAGAGAAGAACCACAATAACCACTATGCAAGTTATCTTCTAAGAAGTATTCCAGATTCGGAGATTTTAATCACCTCAAAAAAGTTCACTGAACTTTCTAATAGGAAGTACAATTTAAATGATAGGAGAATCCTCTAGAGTGAAGTAGTCTTTACTTTAGAATCTACATCTAGACATTACTCTCCCTCTTAATAAGAATTTGTCTTTTTTTAAAAGTAGCAGTATATTATAAAAGCAGAATTTTGATAGATGTTCTGTAACTTCACTGTACATTTTAGTTTGCTTCCACCCCCTGCTCATTTCATCAAGAATTGAAGGACTTGGACTAAAATCCTAGGCTACAGATACTACAGTTTAGTACCACAAACAATAAACAAAAATCACCAAGTATGCTCCCCCTACTACTCAAGTGCTGAGCAGAGAAACATCACCTAAGCAAGAAACAAACAGAAGTACTTAACAACCAGAAAACATGAGAGGATTAGGTAACAACACAGTCAACCAAACAAACCTTTCATTTTCTCAATTCCTGTTAGCTCAGTCACATTTTCCTCTCTTCTTTTATTGTCCACACACTGCAGAGTTCTGATTTACTTTTCCTACACCATCTATTAAAATATATAAGGCTCAATATATTTAACCAGCACAATTTAGAAATCTCAGAGCAGCACACTACCTCCCCTTCCTAGCAAACCAAACAGTTCACAGCCACAACCTGGAAGAGGCAGTTTAAGCAGTGCCACAGGTGACCCACGTTACCCCACCAGGTGTGGGGTAACGTGGGTCTCACTCCCTTTACAGGAGTCACCCAGACAGGAGGGTGGCCCAAAGGAGTTGTCCTCGCAGCTGCTGGGCTGACAAAGCAGTCACAGTGCTCCAATTCGATGCGTATACATTAAATCCTCCACACCCAGTGCCCACAATGTCTATTTTGCTTAATGCCCTGCACACCTGCAGTATAAGCCTGACACGCATTGGACAGCTTTAGTCTTCTCCATCACTGTGATTCTCCCAGGAAGCACCAGAGCAGGAGGGGGGCACAGAGGATAACCTTCCCCCAAAGCAGAAACACATCAAAATAGGCTGATGTAGGAGACTTCATCACCTCTTTACTTAAACCACTAGCCTCAAAGTTTTTGTAACACATCAACCAAATTAAAAAAACATTTGGTATTTCTGGGAAACTATAACAGATGTCAATAAATTATGAATGACCAAAATATACCAAAATTATGGGCAATGAATATTACTGTTTACACCAAGAATAAATACACTTGATTTTGATCTCTCCAAATCAGAGGGAAAGCTTTGGCATAAATTTAGGTGCTTGTCCTATATGAAGGACAACAGAGGAACCCGGACACTCCTTTGTACTCGTGATGCAGAATCAGGCTTTGGAAAACAGAAGTTGTACTTGAAGTACCAAGTTTATAGATTCTAGCCCTTTTTCTTTAAGGTAGACTTTGGAAACTTTTCACTGCAGAAACAAGGATTACATATCCATATGTAAATATATCTTTTCCCAGCCTAGGATTCTCTTTTAAGGAACATGGAAAAGCCTGAATTAGATTTCTTTCCACCTGGAGCAACTGATGCCTGACTTCTTGACTTCTTGCCATAAGGGATGATCCTACAAAAACTGAAACCCATTTAGTTATTTTGATGCAAGTCTGGGCATTTGCTTCAGAATAAGAGTCATTTAATTCATTTACTGTTATAGCCCAGCACACACCAATAAGCCTTTTGGTGCATATATTAAATAAAAACAACAGACAACAAAAAACTCCACACACATGCTTACACACATGCACTTGAAATAGGGCCAAATAAGGACTCCTTAACTTTCCTGAGATATTTATCTCAGCATTACAAAATTCAATCTTTGTGAGCAAGAAATCTGCTGGAGCTTAGTTTCTACATGTTTGTGTCTTATCCAGCCTAACTTACTCTTTTTCCCAGTACTTCAAACCCTCATGTCCCTTATACAGAGAAATGACTAATTCAATTACCTTGTGTGCTGACAGGCCAGCTGGTTGCTGCTTCTTGGCATAGGGAGAGAGAGAGAGGGTAAGTTATAAATGTCTTTCCCTCATTGTCTTCTTCCTCTGCCCAGCCAATTAATTCCCACAAAACTTAAGAACTTCACACCCCTTTGTCAAATCTGGTTGAAACGAGCTAACAAGTTCAAAAGTTGGAGAGTGACAGACAGACTGTACGGGTGTATAAGTCTTATTTTCTTTGGAAAGTAGATTGGGGGGAGGAAGGGTAGCAAACTTGCAAGGTAGGTTTACAGGCTGTATACATTAAATATGCCCCAACTCCAGAAGTATTGACGTAGCTTAACCCAATCTAAACCAGAGCTGCCACGGTCCCACCACACCCACAGGCATTCAGTGTTATCCCTTCCCTTGTACCGGCACTTGTGCCAAAAATCAACCTGGGGAGAAAAAAAAAAAAAAAAGAAAAAAAAAAAGAGCAGTTAGCATTTGGCGCAGGCAGCTCCGGAGCCAGCTCATTGCCTTGTCACATGGACACCGCTACCACGTAAAAGGGACGCGCAGGATTGTGGCAGCCGCAGCTGCCATGGTGCTACACGTTGGGTACTTAACAGGATGCAGGATCCAATCCTAAAAGCACTAAATACTGGACGTAAAGCTCAGAACCTCATTAGTACCATATCCAGAAATGTGCTGGTGTAATAAAGAAGCACATGTGCACTAATGTCGTCGTTATTTTGAGAAGAACAGAAAAAAAAAAAATAATCATGTGATAGATCTGAGATTGACAGTTTTAGCTGCATTCTGGACAAGATTTTTTTTTTTTTAAGTAAGTGTCTAACCTTGTCTTCTTCCTAAAACTGTAGCCAAACCTATACCCTCAAGGAAAAAAATACAGCACTATAAGCAAATACAGGAATATTTAAACACAGACATAACCCAGAGCAGATTTCCTTTTGGGTAGACCATTGTCCTAAAGAAAATGAAAGGACCGGTCTATTCTGTATCCTTCATGCAGAATTCCAAAACCACAGAATAAACCACTGGCAACCCCACTGGTGACTGGGGAGAGATCAGGAGGGAGAAGGTAAAACAGAAGCAGCACAGTGTAGCCAGCGTGGCTAATTTTGATGGAGGGAGGTGTGAACGGCAGAACATAAGGCAAAACATCTTGGGAAGTATATCCTTACGACATCTTATCTTGGCTGTACAACATAGTGAGTTTGGGGGAGAAAAATTTCTTATCCACCATCATTTATGATCCCCCTTCCCCACTAATCAGCGTACAGGTACGCAATCACTGTTTATCAATGTATAAAATAGATAGCATGATTATGCTTTCATTAGATCTATTCATACTACATATAGAAAACACATTAAAATAAGAACCGCTTCAGAGTATAAAACACAGCTTTGTATGATTTTTAAACCCTTACAAGGAACCTTTGATGGAGGATTTTTAGAAAAACCATTTTTTTCCAAGTGATCTATTTATTAATAGCAGGAGTCATAACTTGATTTTTACCCAGTGGTGAAAATCTAACAGCTGTTACACAGTTGCTAAAACACTGTCTACTTATGCAGCATTAAATAGTAAATAAGGCTCAAGACCTAGTATACATTTTACTAAGCAATCTACTATAATGATACGAAACAAGAAGTTCCAAAGATTAACTATGTGCTACATTATGAACTCTGTTCCATGATATTTGCACTTATAAGTACTGTGCTGTAATATGAAGGAGGAAACACTAATAATAACAACAAATGATTTTCGTTTAATCACAGCTGCACTAACGTTATGAATCTGAGTTTAACAGAAACCCTTTCCTAATAACTTACACTGCTTCTCTTGTACAGCCTTTTTTAAGATGACCTACATTGCTGGGGAATAAAGGGGAAAAAAGTCACCACTGACTTGTGCGGTGTAATCTAACCTTAGTACATTGGCTTATAATTTAGTGGCATTATTCCTCACCCTTTACAATAACAGCCCTGCACAAAGCCATCAAAGTCACAGGTAAAAATGCCATTAGCTTCCACAGACAGCGGATCAGACCTTGCAAGTTCTGAGATAGGAAAAGGAACTGCACTGGAGACACCCCAAATGTAGATATAGCACTAATAACAGAAGACCGTAACACTGTTGATACACTTTTGGGCAAGTCAGACCTAGTGCAACTGACCTTCAAAAACGCAAGGAAAAGGCTGGAAGTGATCCATATGGATCAGTAATTTCAGCAAACTGATTTTCTTACAATTTTATCCCCACTGAGTGGTAAACAGCAATGAAGAATGTAAAAAAAAAAAAAAAAAAAAAAAGATGAATGTAGAGTTCCACAAAACGTCAAAGTAACAGAGAAATAGAAATAAATTGCAGCCTCATATTTTAACAGAAAAAGTTTCTGCCTGTATCTTTAGCAAATTATTAACATATGAACCGCTTGAGACAGGCGGTCCAATGTAAAACTGAATAATCACAGCACATAATCCATAAGCACACCTTTCCGGATGCCTTTTAGAAGTTGTATTTTCATCTGTTTAAAAGTAAACTGAGCTTGAAAAAATCCTATATTCTGGATATGGAACACTGATGATGAAAATCCTCAGTGCACGTCATTGAGAGAAGGAAGTTCTTTTCGTTGTTTTTTTTTTTGTTTGTTTTTTTGTTTTTAAATGTCAGTATACCAGAGAAGTCATTTTAATTATATAATTACTGAAGATTTTGGAAGGTTTACACAAGACCCATAATTGGGCATAAGACATCACATCCTCTGGTTATATACACAGCAATCTGGTCTGGGTAACATTCTTTGCTCTGACCAATGTGTGCGAGGGGGGGCGGGGGAAGGAAGGGGAGGGAGGGGGGAGGAATGGAGAATTAAAAATACTTCCTCAGATTAAATTTTCTTTACTTCATTTGCTTAAAATGCTTTGATTGCATAAAAGGCACTAAAATATTTATCGCGATGCATCTCCGTAGTTAAAATACCTTGTTCCCGATGTGATATCCTGGATACTCAAACAAAAGACATTCAGATGACAATGAGGGCTTTTTTTTTTTATTATTTCAAAAAGACATTTGTACATCTAAAACTGCACCACAGATCAGCCTCCTTTATCATGCCACAGTTGTGACAGCCAATGCATAAAAAATTAAAATCCAATCCACCAGATAAGACATGCAAAATGTCTCCTCCAATCCCACCCCCATCTCGCCTTCAAAAAAAAAAAAGAAAGAAAAAAAAAAAAAAAGAAAACCAACCCTGCACACAGGGAGCACACTCGCAGCCCCAGGAGCCACCCTTGGGGCGACAGTGCCGGGGCTGAAAGACCGCCACCCCCTCGCCACCACTTCCCCCCCCCCCATAACTCCCCCCACCCCCCCGGTACCCCAGCACCAACGACCCCGCTCTGGGCTCCATTAGGGGCGGAATCCCACCTCGCCGCTTCCCCATCCCCTCAGACAATGGTGCTTTTTCCCCCATTAGCTCCAAATTGTCAACATTTTTTACGCTAGGCCCCGGCCCCACCGGGCAGAGCTGAGGCGCGGGGGGGGGGGGGGGGGGGGAGAGAAGGGGGGCACGGAGCCCCCCGTTCCGTTCCGGCCCGGCTCTGGGCCGCCGGGTGCCGCGGCGGGGAGGGGGGAGAAGGGGAAGGGGGGGAGAAGGGGGGCGGTGTGGCTGAGGTAAATAAATGGCCGATGGGCCGCGGCCCGCGCCCCCCCGCCGGGCGCTGTAACCGAAGCCCAGCCGCCCCAACTGCGCAGCAAACATTGCGCGGCGCGGCGGGCCGCGGAGGCTCGCCGAGACCCGGGCCGCCGCCCCCGGACACCATTTCCCTCACGGCGGCGGGGAAGGCGTCGGCCCAAGTTGCCCGACACCCCCCTTCCTCCCCACAGTCGTCCCCCCCACACCCCGGGCGCCGCTTCCCTCCACCGGCCCGGGGGCCCAGCCCGCCGCTCCCCGCGAGGAGGCACCGGCTCTCCCGAGCGAAGGGCGGCTCGCCTCCCCGCAGCCCCCGGGGACGGGGCGGGGGGGGGGGCGTTCGCTGCGTTCCGTCCCGAAGGGCCGGCGGCGATCGGGTCGTTCCCCCCCCCCCCCCCTCCCCCCGGCGGGCGTGGGAGCACGGCCGGGGAAGGGGCCGAGCCCCCGCCTCCCTCCCTCCCTCCCTCCCTCCCGCTCGGCGGCAGGGCCCAGCGGCCCCGAGTCGGGGCAGAGCCCAAGCCAAACAAAGCGCGGCCTGAGCGGGAGCCAAGGGTGAAGCAGCCTGGGCTTTTCCTGCCGGTGCCCGGCCGGGCGCGGCGGGGCCCAGTGCCGCCGGCGAACCCCCGCGCAGGCCCCGGCTCGGCGCGGCGGCGCCTGGCTTACCCCGATCCCCGGCGGCGGCGGCGGCGTTGTTCCTCTCCTGCTGCTGCTGCACCGGGCGCGGCCTGGACACTCGCCTGGGTCTCCTGTTGGCGGCTCGGACCGAGTTCATTTGCCGACTCGTGTGGGTGGCGGGAGGGGAGGAGGGGGGGGAATCCTCCGGCAACCGGTGCCTCGTCGGGGAGGGGGGGGAAGGAGGGAGCCCCGGGGCGGCCGCCTCGCAGCAGCGGGGAAGGAGGCGGGCGGGGGGGGGGGGGTCTCCAGGCGCGGGTCCCGCCGCCGCTGCCGCCTCGCTGGAGAGGCAGAGGAGCCGCCGGCCGCTGGCTCTGCCGAGCGCTGGCTGTGGGGGACGTTCGCGCCGCGGCCCCCCTCCCCGGCCCCCCCCGAAAATCCCTCTCTTAAAGGAGCCCCGCGGTCCTGCCTGCCTCAAGCCCGTCGCTGCTCCGTGGCAGGAGGAGCCATTGACACTGCCCGAGACACACACACACACTCGCGGGGAGGCGGCGGGCGGGCGGCCGCGTCCTCCACCAATCGCCGCCTCCCACACAACCGGCCGGCGGTGGGGCGGCCAATCGCCGTGCCGCTTCTATGGGGCGCGGGGCGGGCGGGCGAGCGGCGCGGCGCGGGGTGGGGTGGCAGAGCAGGATATAAGGGTCGGGGCGGCGGGTGCGGGGGGGACGCTGGGCCGCGTGGGGAATTGGGCAGCGGCGATGGCGGGGCTCGGTGGTGGCGTGAGGAGAGGGCCTTGGGCCTAGTAGGGCCGTGCCGCGCGGTCTACCGGATCCGCTTGAGGCCGATGGGCCAGGGAGGTGGCTGAGGGTGGGCTGGCTGCCGGGAGTAGGGCCTGTGAGGGCAGCCCGGGTGCCGCCGGGACCTCTGCGGAGCCTGTGGGCAGCCAGGTGGGAGCGCAGCAGCAGGAGGATGGGGTGTGGAGGGGCCCGGGCGCCCGCAGCTCTCCGCCGAGGCCGTGTGCGGCATGGGAGGGATGAGGGAGGCTGGCGAAAGGGCCTTGTTGTGTGTACGGTGTGCCTTGGTAACCCCTTCTGGGTGTGGGCCCGGCCGCGGTGCCGCTTGGGCTGGAGGTGCCCTCTTACTTCGGTTGGTGGCTTCCTGACTGGTTGTTAACAAACTTTTTCACTCGGGGAATGTGTGTATGCCTTGGTCAGTGTGTGCACTCGCGTTTTTTTACCTTTTGCTAATACAATAATGTGCTCTTTCTCTGGGGCTTGTAGTTCAGGCAGCGTATGAGGCTTCTGCTTTATTATATTTGTCACGTTGGCGTTCAGCTGGTGGCCTGAGAGCAGAAAGAAAAAGTTTCTAAAGTTAGTTGTGCTTTTATTTTTTCCTTTTCAGAAATCACTTAATAAAATGGATGGCAAAAATCCAAGCAGTAAGGAAGATATCTTCTCTTTGCAGGGTTGTTCAGGAGTCTGCTTCTAACGCTGCCAAGGTGGGTTTATGTAGTCCTATTTAAACTAAGCACTTGGAGTCTGCAGAACCAGGCCCTGTGTCTGCACCTGAAAAGCAAAATTGTTATCTGTTACAAAATGTAAATAAATGGTTGCAATTAAAAACACATTAGGCAGGAGCTTGTTCAAAGCTGACAAATGAAAGTGTAATGTAACTGTAGGAAATGGCAGCTTTAAAAAAAAAACACCTTTAAAAACATTTATACTTGTGCTTCTGGAGTAAATGACAGTGACATTGCACTTCTAAGTTCATATCAGACCAGAAATAAATGTATGAGAAATCTTGCAGTAGCTGTTAAGAAACATTTATTAAACTTAGTATTTTGTGGCCTTGAGGAATGACTGGAGAAACAGTGGAGGTTTGTTTTCCATACCTGAGAAAAGTAATTCTTACCACCTTCCCTTCATAGTAGGGAAAGAAATAATTAAGTTAAGCTCTTGTGAAAAAAACCTAATAGAAAAAGAGAATAAGTGTCATTCTGTTTGGGGCCCATTTCTGTCATAACAATTACCAGACTAGTTTACTAAACATTCTGTAGAGCTACACAATTACATGTTGTAAAGATAGTTTTTCTTCTGATAGTGGTGTGAGAAACTGTGCTTTAACTCTTGAATGGGAAAAAAGACCATATCCGAGAATTGTGCAGAACTTACTGTGCCGTGGTTGAGAATTTTCACATCATTAAAAACCTATGATCTTTAAAATGCAGTATTTTAATAGTTCAGCTGCATTTTTGTTCGACTGTTCTAGCTGTGCTCTCTTTACCAAGATCTAGCAAATGAATTCTTAGTGTCTCAAGGTTACCTGGAATTACTCAATATTGGTGTACTCCAAACTTTTAGTATTCTGTCTAAATCTTTGAAAGTCTGTTCAAGGGTCAAGATTGATGACAAGCTGACTTTCACCTAAAGCATGTAAGAATCTAAAGCTTCTCATATTAGAATAATTTTTTTTTAAGAACTTAAATCAGAGCAGGCTTTAGACTTTCTTAAGTCTTGAACTAGTTTGAGACCAAAAGATGTCCTGGCCTAAAAAAACCTTTTTGTAATTCTTAAGGTGGTAACCTGTATTAGGAACATGATGGTGGGAGTCTGCCAAAACTTACTGTGAATGGGAAAAATGTGAGTCTATGTATTAAAGAAGGTCCAGGATGTAGTCTCACTGACTTAGCCAAAATGCATTGAGGGTAATCTGTAGAATGGTATGCAGAAGTCTGTGGAAAAATGTTCTGAGTTGATATGATGAGAACCTCATATGCTGAGTAAGACAAACTTGATGAAGCTACTAAATAAATTACTGGTGCAAAAAATGATGCCTGTAAGCATTCACTGGTAGCCTACGAGGCATGGAGTGGAGAAATAGTTAAGGTGCTCTTGTCTGATATTCTTAGCTTTGCTTTAGAAGACCAGGCATTAGAAAGCCTGAGAACTCATCAAAAGTTTTGATTAGAACTCTATCTCTTCTCATAACACAATTAAATCTGTCCTGTCTGATTGTGACAAGTGGGACTTAATCGTCATAATTTTAGTTTTGTAAGCCAATCTTTGAAATGTTATACTTGGCCATCCCATGCCTCCATTGCTGCTTTATAGTCTCTGAGAGGAAAAACACTGATGAAAATGACACTAAAAGTCCAAATTAATATTGAGGTGTCATTGTGTTGACCACTGTGGAGATGCTTTAAGCTATCCTGTGTGATGTGCTAATAAACCATTCCTGAATGTGGGTGCAATTTATATTGGCAAGATAATTTTGCCTTTGTCAAGACAGTTTTTTTCTTTATTTAAATTAGTGAGAGAGGGAATGGTAAGTGGAACTAAACTACACCATGATTTTTTTGCATAATTGTCTACAATATAAGTGCTTGCTAGACTGGTTATGTTGGCCACATCACCTTTTGGTGACCCATGAACAACTTCACATTATGAACAGAAAGGCATAAGACCTGGGTGAAAAGTTTACTTGGAACATTTACAGCATAAGCAATTTGGGCAGAGTTTTCAAGTGCTAGCTCATCATATGAGGCTATCTTCTAAGCTGCACTGAATTTCAAATGTATATGTAATTAAACATTAATGGTATTTGGTTCTCTGTATGTACATGAAGAGTTGCCTGCTGGGTTGAAGAGATCGCCTTCCTGCATGAAGGAAGGGATGCCACAGAGTGCTTAGTGGTAATAACAGTACCTTGTTAATTACGTGTTAACGTAGAATAGTTAGAGCTTTATAGCTAATGAGGCAGCTGCATAGAGAGTAGTAGTGCAAGTTGTAGCGAAGGAAATACTGATACAGGGCTTCCTATTTTTTTGTAAGGGTTATGTGCAGAGAGAGAAGAGTGACTCTGGTTGAGCTGACTTGCTCTAAAGTGAAGACAGTTAAAACAACTTGAAGATCTGATCGAGATAACGGAACAGTTAAGTATTCCTTTTCTAGAATCTTAGTAGAGAATAGATGAGAGACTAGAGGTGGTGGGGACACAGAATAAGCAGGGTTGGGAAATGGGTGTGGGAGAGTGTACACTACTAATTCAGCAAGGCTGATCTAGGCCAGGGTAATCCACAGCCACTACTTTATTCTCTTTAATGTACACATCCACCAGCAACGTGAAAAGCCCTGCTTTAGTGACTGTTAGAAATGCTTTGAATGTGGGGCAGATGCACGGTAAGTTGTTACAATCCTTAATCACCCTGAGGATGTGAGTATTGCTTTAACAGTTGATCAGAACAAGTTTAGGATGATAGATTTCAATGAATGGCGATCTGTGGATTACTTCTAAAGGGCTCACAAAAGATAAGTAAGAACAGACTTCAATTTGTGTATGATGTCCTGAAGCTCTATGTAAAAATTGTTCAGAAACTGCACATTGGAAAAAAAAAAACCAAACCACTAAATCGTTGCCTTGCAATTAAGTGGAAAATGCACAGTGTTCTCACTAGCTGTTGCTTCCTAATATTTGTGAGACGAGGGAATATTCTGAGAGCACTGCTGCAGTTAGTTTGTTACCCAAAGCCCACCACAGAGCCTCTAGCTACAGCTTGTAGATTTGAACAATACATTAAGTCAGTTCTTTATCATGCTTTTTAATCGGTTCAAATGGCTTTGCAAAGGAGACACATGTCTATCCCTCTCCTTACAGATGAAAGTGAAGCAAAAGGGTTGAAATGACTTGCCCAAGAGCATTTACAGGCTATTAACAGGGCCAGGAATAGAACCTAGGGTACAGGAGTTCTTATCTAAGGCTTTCTCCACAGTGTCACGTTACTGCTTTCAGAAGCAGAAGACTTTTGCCTATTATTTCTAACCATCTTGTAAGCTGTTAATATATCCCTGAACTAAAAATACTGCAGTTGAGGATTTGGGACTGCCTTATGTGGACTACTGACTTTAAATTCTTTAACCTAGAGGGTTTTTTCTTAAAAGCTTGGAAGAAGTGGGCATTTCGGAAAGAGTTAGTGATACCTAGAACTGGTTGAACCTGCTTGCTCTGCGACTCAAAAAATATTAATGCAGTTTTGTTGCAATTTCTCTGACCCTCAGTTCTTCTTAGTCGGGTTTTACATTCCATTCAATGCAGCTAAATCTTCCCACCCTTACAGAAAATGACTCTTAAATCTCCCTTCCGTTTACCTGGAATCCATGTCTCCTGAAATCTAGCTTGATGTTAGCTGACTTTAGTGGGTTGCCTTCTGGGGGAATGTCTGTGGCTGGCTGTACCAGCATGGTTTCTGCAGGAAGAGTAAAGACCTTGGGGTGGGGAAATGTGTGTCGTTTCCTATAAGCTCGCATGACTCTTGCAACATGTTTATCTAACATGTTAATTTTGATTCTGCCTGAACAAAAGCTCTCTGGAAGCCTGGGTGGTACTTCAGTTCTCTTTTTTTTTTTTTTAAATAAAACTGTCTGCTGAAAAAAAGTCCTGGAGGGATGGTGTCTGAGTCTTAAAGCATTATCAGCTGTACTGACAAATTTCATAAGCAGATATATATGTACATGTCACCTGCCTTCTGTATTTTCTTGAGAGTGTTTTCAGGGGAGGGAGAGAGGGTATGAAGCTCTTTGCTGTCTGAGGGATGCCAGCTGATGTGAAAAGCACCCAGTTTTATATTGTTGGGCCACTAGCGAGGAGAAAGGCATGGGTTGAGGGGTGGTCCTGGAGCTCTTGGTGCTGGTCTCTGGCAGGGTGTCACTCGGGGTCTACTAGCCCATTGGCTCTTGAGAGTCAGAAGCAGGCTTGCAGTGAGCCTGAGTACTGTGCTTGCTGCTTGTGCTGTTTACGGGAGCATGTGGGGAATGGGCTCAATAGCTACCTTTCTGGCAAATTTTGAGAAAATGCTATGTTCAATCCTAGCTACAAATCAGGAGTGCAAGAGGTCTGGAGCTCAGAGTGAAAGGTGCGACAGCTTATACTAGAGATGAAGCCTGAATGACAATATAAGGTAGCGCTGGGGCAGAGATGTCACTGAGCAGACCAGCCTACAGTTAAGGACAGGGATTTATGTTGAGGAGGTAGAGTGGATGACAATCTGTTGGAGGAGAAAGTGGAACTGTTCCAACCATCCAATCTACACGTTCAGCCTTGTTTTCCCAGTGACACTCACTGCCCTCTGCTGAAGTCCCCAAGCTTGGCTGGCTGGATTGTGCTGAATTTAGATGTTTCAGATGGTCTGAACTGATAAAACACTTCATTGCTGAAATTAATTAAAATACATTGCGTATAAGTCACAAAGTTTTATGGGTGACCTGTCAAAATAGCATGATTCTCCTGGATGATCTGTCTAGACACTTAATATAATACTGAAATAGATAATATTTTGACCTGGTGGTTGTTGTCATTCAAGGTTTGCTTCTCACTACTTTTCAAACGTGTATAGAGAGAAAAAAGCGTGGGCTATACATTATACTTGTAGTTCCTCTCAAGTGCATGGCTCAGATTTAAGAAATTTCCCTAGATTTTGTTGTTAGTTTCTCATTTCAGATTTGTCTTTGGCTCAATTTTTATTTCTTGGAGTCTGCTTTTGTTTTCCTCGTTGCTTCAACAGTGTGTCTGTATGATAAGTTCTGTCTTTAGAGCTGGGGTTTCCCACCCCCAAGTCTGTTGTTTACATTGCTTTGGAGAGGATACAACCTGAACAAATCTTTCAACATCATGAATTGAGTCAGGCCCTGAGTGAGAGAGGTTTACAAGAAGTACCTCCAACAACACCAACTGGAAAAATAAATCATTTGATATCAGGAGGCTGGAATTGTATGAGAGCCTGTCTCCAGGTTGAGACCTACCAAAGAAAAAATGTCTTGTTTTGTTTAAGGAAGTTGTTGCTAGTTTGGAGGATAGTTGTCCCCAAAAAAATCTATCAGTAGGATTCTGAGCTCTCCATTTTTACAAAGCACTTGTGCTACCTGATGCTTATCCAAGACAGGCCTAGAGTGGCAGCAGCAGTTGAGGACACCTTTTTCTTCATCTTTGTTATGAACAGCTAAATCTGAAAGGAGCACCAGAAATCCCACTCTTCATTTTTCAGCCTGTCAAACTGTTGGCAGCATTGTAGAGCATCCAAAGGGGACTTCTTAAATGGGATTGGGTATCTCCAAACACCTCAACAGAGGGTCAGCTGTGAGAGGAAATACCCCTTTCAGTCCTGGAGACAAGAAACTGGAAGTGTCTGGCCATCAGCACATGAACATGTGGTACAATTGCCTTCTCATAAATCCTGAGAGCAGGGGGGTGTGGGTGCTATTGGAGCTATCTGACTCTTTTACCCTATCAACAACTGATAATGTTTACAGGTGGGGACAAATTCTTCATGCGAAAAAGGGAGGATATGAGGAATATTGCAGTGTTTAACTTTACCGCTTGGTAGACCAATGCCATTTTAAATCTCCTGCTCCAAAATTATCCTTTTCTACAGAGAAGTTCTTTAAATACATAAAGGTTGTGAAATTAATTCCCATGAATCCACCAACAACCAAGCAGAAAGGAGGAAAAAAAAAAAAGGTGTAGTGTGTCATATCCGTGGCTTGGATGGGAGTGCTCTCCGCTGGGTTAAAAACTGGCTGCAGGGCCAGGCCCAGAGAGTGGTGGTGAATGGTGTTAAACCCAGTTGGTGGCCGGTCATGAGTGGTGTCCCCCAGCGCTCGGTACTGGGGCTGGTTGTCTTTAACATTTTTATCGATGATCTGGACAAGGGGATTAAGCGCACCCTCAGTAAGTTTGCAGATGACACCAAGTTGTGTCAACCTGCTTGAGGGTAGAAAGGCTTTGCGAGAGGGATCTGGACAGGGTGGATCGATGGGCCGAGGCCAGTGGGATGAGGTTCAACAAGGCCAAGTGCTGGGTCCTGCACTTGGGTCACACCAACCCCTGCAGTGGTACAGGCTTGGGGAAGAGTGGCTGGAGCTGCCCAGCAGAAAAGGACCTGGGGGTGTTGGTCAACTGTTGGCTGAACATGAGCCAGCAGTGTGCCCAGGTGGCCAAGAAGGCCAACAGCATCCTGGCCTGTATCAGGAACAGCGTGGCGAGTAGGACTCGGGAGGTGATCGTCCCCCTGTACTCGGCACTGGTGAGGCCCCACCTTGAGTACAGTGTCCAGTTTTGGGCCCCTTGCCACAAAAAAGACATTGAGGTGCTGGAGCGAGTCCAGAGAAGGGCAACGAAGCTGGTGAGGGGTCTGGAGCACAAGTCTTAGGAGAGGCTGAGGGAGCTGGGGTTGTTCAGCCTGGAGAAAAGGAGGCTGAGGGGAGACCTTATAGCACTCTACAACTACCTGAAAGGAGGGTGTAGAAAGGTGGGGGTCAGTCTCTTCTCCCAAGTCAGAGGTGATAGGACAAGAGAAAATGGCCTCAAGTTGTGCCAGGGGAGGTTCATATTGGATATGAGGAAAAATTTCTTCACTGCAAGGGTTATTAAGCATTGGAATGGGCTGCCCAGGGAAGTGGTGGAGTCACCATCTGTGGCGGTACTTAAAAGACGGGTTGACATAGTGCTTAGTGACATGGTTTAGTGACTTATTTTTTTTATCAGGTTGATGGTTGGACCAGATGATCTTAAAGGTCTGTTCCGACCTAGACAATTCTATGATTCTGTATGTGTGTATCTTATCAGTTTGCTCATTTTCTGGGTTGGGCAGCTAGAAGAGATGAATCTAGGTTCTTTTCCTCCATCTCTTGGTGTCAGTTGGATCTATCAGTCATGGCTTATCTGATCACAGACTCACAGAATGGTTTGGGTTGGAAAGGACCTTAAAGATCATGGAGTTCCAACCCCCCTGCCATGGGCAGGGACACCTCCCACTATACCAGGTTGCTCAAAGCCCCATCCAGCCTGGCCTTGAACACCTTCAGGGATGGGGCAGCCACAGCTTCTCTGGGCAACCTGTTCCAGTGCCTCACCACCCTCACAGGAAAGGATTTCTTCCTAATATCTAATCTAAGTCTCTCCTCTTTCAGTTTAAAATTATTAGCCCTTGTCCTATCGCTCCACTCCCTGATCAAGAGTCCCTCCCCATCTCTCCTGTAGCCCGTTTAGGTACTGAAAATTCTAGTTACCCTTGTGACTGGTTCATGGAAAAATGTTCCCTAGAAAGGGGTTTTAAATGTCTTGAAGAGCATTTTACAGTTAGGGTCTAAACTGTCTTAATTGCCATTAAGAAGCAATCCTATTCTTCACAGGCATCTTTTTGTGATTTGGACCCTGTCCCCTGTTGTGTTGACTAGTGTGTACGCAGCAGCAGAATTACGCAGATCAAGGAGGTAAATCCGACTGAAAACTAATCCAGCTGAAAGCCCAGCTATTTTTCAGGCGCATGTGCAAGTGTGTAGCACAAAGCAGTGCGAAAGCATGGCTCCTGTGCAGTGAAGGAAGCTTGCATGCAGGTTGTCTTACTGTCATCCTGGAAGCGTGCCTTTAGCACTTTCCTTAAGCCTTCGGGTGAAAGTCACCTTTAATTAGGTATGTTTTCCTGGAGTCTCTCAGATGTAGCTGCTCTGCTGTAGGATCTGTTTGGGGCCGCTTATGAAGCGCCACGTTAAGTTTCTTGATTGAGCTATCCATTTAAGCTGTATTTAAAATATGACCATGTGTATTTAAAAGATGACCAACTTGGGATCATACAGTAAGCATAGATGTGAAGCTATGTCATGATTTTAAGCAGTTCATTTCTCTTTGTTGCCCTGTGGTGGTGATGTTGGTTGTTGCCTTCAAGGAGCTTTGGACTTCCCCTGCTGAGGGCAAGTGGCAGATAAGTTGGCAAGAAATGTCTTACAGATCAATACCTATGATGGTTTTTTCCAGTTCTGCATTGTTTTTTCCAGTTACCCACATGGGGGGGAAATGTTTGGGCTGCTATTTGTGTTCCATTTTACATTTAAGTGTTTCTGTACCTCAGCAGGGTCAGCTAATCAGCAGCAGAAAGCATTTTGCTAAGGATAACGTTGACAAAAAATAGATTTTTGGGGTATCTCTGTTTGAACCCTTGCTCAACCGTCATTCTAAGTTATTCTAGATCTAGAAGGCTTTCCTATCCCATCTTTGCCACATCACTCAAAGGCTTGATCATGATCTTTTTGTTTTCCTGATGACCCTGTTTCTCTGGTGAGATCTGAACTCTGTCCTTCTGTCCTCAGGGTGTCAGCTCTCAGCTTTTCCCAATGTACCATTCTTGATGCCTTTTCACTATGGTGTTGCTGGTTGAAGCGTAGTCCTTTAATCTCTGTCCATCACGAGACTCCAGGACTTTGAGTAAAGGTTATTTCATGTGGAATATTGAAATTTCAAGTGGACAGTCTTTGTAATGAGTCTTGAATGCTTGTTTGCCACTACCTAGCTAATCTGGAGATGTTTATGCTTGCCAGGGTGAGTGATGCAGTGATAGGTTGCATCCCTGGAAGACTCCAGGATTTTGCAGTTGAAGGGAACTGAGTGATTGCATTGCTCGCATGGGGTATGCCCTATAGGTATGTATTCTGTAGTCCTGACTATATGTCGCTCAGCATGTGAACACAAACACCAAAAGATACGTGACTTTTTCATTATGCAAAGGATGTAAAAACAGGAATTCACCCAAATTAACTGATACAGAATAACTGCTGTATATGGCTGTATATGGAAAATGCTCTCCTCGCTCTCAGTTGCATATAAGTAATGTCTCATTGGCTTTATGCTGCCAAGCAGAGATGGAGGAGAGATCATCCATTCAGAAGAATGTGTGTGGAAATGAGATCACTGTAAAATTCTCTCCGCTCACTATTGGCGATGAGCATCAGTGGAATCTAGGCCTTGAAGAAATTTATATAGTATAGGTAAATGCATATTCTCTGTAAGGATAGTTTACAAAACAACTGGTTTAAATATGTTAAATAACATCTGGTTTTGCTTCACTTGTCTGTGTCCAGTACTACAAACTCTGGTTTACTGAGTCACTGGAAGTCTCACATCTTGTTTCTCAGCTTAAGTTTTTATGCTTTTCTTCACAGCAAAGCAGAAGAGGAAAATGGAAAATCAAGATTATCATGTATTTTCAGGTCGCAATTAGCTAAGATGAGAAGGAAAAACTTGAGTAGGACACGGCTAGCCTTAATATTTTAGAGAGTTTTCCCATTAGGAATGGGACAAAGGGAAATGATGTGTGTTTATGCTGTTTTGTATATACAGGTCATTGACAGTCACTGGAAGTGCATGTTGGAGATAGGTAGACTAGCTGTTGCTCTGGAAGTTTATAAATGCTTAGCCTTTATTGTTCATTTTGTCATCTTCATTTCTTAACAGCTGATCTTGTCTTTTTTATCGAACTGATGATCTTATTACTCTGATTATTAAATGGATGAGTTTGTCTTGTAACGTTGGCTGACAAAACCAGGCATGTTTTGACGCAAGTAGTTTTCTTTTTTAGATTGACATCTGTGTAGATAGCATTACATCTGTGAGCCCCGTTCAGTATGGACTAGGATAATACTTGATCACAACAAAAAATGGAGTTGGGTGTTTTCTTCTTTTCTTTTACTTCATCTTGCTTTTCAGTGATATGTGATGCAGAAAACAACTGAGAAGGAAAAGCATCAAATCCTTTTTTTTAAATGTGAACTCTGTTCCAACATGACGTTAGTTGCAGTAGTCAATGTTGGGCAGTGCTGGGATTTTGCACAGCTCTGAAGATGTTTGGGTGGATAGGGGAGGTCCAGCTATCACACTCATGGAGTTTCCACAGCCTGCGTGAGCATCTTGACAGCTAACCATGTTCTGTTGCAAGACATGATGTTGGACTGTGTATATGTAATGTTTCCATACTCAGCCTGTGAGGTGTGGGAAAAAGAAAATAGCAGTCTGATTTATGAGTCAAATTTTTTGGAGGTGTGGAAGAGTAGTCAGTGAAGGAACAGAAAAAGATGAAGGTTGGGGAGTGGAATGCTTGGCGTTGGTTTTAATTGCAATCATCCTGTTCATTATTCGTATTGTGAGATAAAGGGGGGGGAAAATATCCATTACTATAGCACACTCAAGGAGAAAATATTTGTATTGTAGTTAGTGAGCAATTCTAATTGACCTGCCAAATATAATTGAATTGAAATACAGATCTTGCTGCAACAGTAAGTGTATTTCCCTTATTGTAGCATATGAGTGATACAACTGGCATTGTACTTACCCCTAGTCTGTCTGCAATCTAATGACTTTTGTCTAAAATTCGTCCTACTATTAATTCAGTAATAAACTTAGCAATTATCTGTCAGCCAAAAAATTAACAAAGCCCAGGTAATTAACGTTTCTCTCATGAACACAAGCCTTCTTGTACCTCTCGCCTTAAAAAGGTAAAAAGGCGGCACTCGTATTATGGCCTGGCAGAGTGACTGTTGTAAACCAGAGAAGGAAGTTGGTTGATGACTTTGAGGGTTCAGAGCTGAAGGTTCTTCTGGGTTTTGGGGGATTTGTTCTCACCAAGGAGGAACCAGCCATTGAACTTCTTGGCTCATCTTCTCCTAGGTGTGGTGCTGTGACATGAGGAGAGAGGTATGTACTCCCTGTGATGGCAGCTGGTCGTGTAGGGTGATCTGTGCTGTAATATCCCGACTGAAGTGAACGATGCCATTTCTTCACGTTACTGTAAATTAGATTAGAATCTGCTCCTCCTGCATTTATCGAATTAGCTGGCAGTAGTTTTAAAATACTTTCTAGAGCATTTGGACTGGGATGTGAAGCACACATCATTTTTAAGGCCTAAACCTTACTAAATGAAGTGAAACAATCTGAGATCCTTCCACGTGTCAGGGGGAAAAGTTCAAGAGGTGTAAGTTCAGATTGTTCTACATGTTAAAACTTACTAAGTGTCAGGATCAGTGTGTACAAGTAACCCTTTCACCCCCCAATTGATACAAAAGACTTGTCTCACTTTACATGAATGTCTCAATGTAGACTGTAGCTTCGTCTAAACCCTTTTTTTTTTTTGGCTTCTGACTTAAAAACATGCAAAAGAGATCTTCCAGGGTAAGTACTTTGAATTACTATCAAGCTGCCATTTGTCTTACCTAAAAATAGTGGTAGAGAAAAGAAAACTCTTAAGTTGATTGCTTTCCTTTTCTAAAATTCACAGTAAGGCGGTTTTGACATTATCCATTCAGGTCATTGTATTCATATAATTTATGGTACTATGATGTAAAACATACATTTTAGAAGAATGAAAAGTGCAGGAAGTTTGAATGATGTGTGAACATAAACTTACTCATCTTTTATATAATGCCTTCTTGTGGTGGTGACGTCTTTGGTACATTAATTGTTCATAATGAATACTCCTGCATAAAACATTTCAAAGGTAGTTTTCTGAAGCCAAAGAATGACTAAAAAAGTTATTCACTGAGGAGCAGCCAATAATCTCTATCCAAAAGGAGACTTACGGGATGTGAAAAAAAACTGATGCAACAGGCAAGAAGTTAGCTTATGTGAAAGAATCTGCCCTTTTACAGGTTCAGTGCCCTAAAACAGAAGCCACAGAAGTGGTGTTGGCTGGTGCAGAGGCAAAATCATGTTCTGATCATGTGCTGTTGAAGGAAAGGGGGGAAAAAAAAAACCAGCTTTGGGCAAAATATCCATATCACTTGTAGCAGAAGTCCAAGAAGTGGTCACTTCTGCCACAAGTAATATGTGATCACTTTTGTGCTATATACTTCAGGATGGATAATACTAATCAGTGAAGATAAGGTATGTTTAAAGAATCTACTTAAAAATAAGGAAAATAATTTAGCCGATCGATCAGATTGCTTCTCAAGCAGTAGATTTTAAACAACTTGTCAAATATTTCTTGGCTGTTACAGCTTCGCATAAGAGCTTTTCCTGGTTCATAAAGAAAATTAATGTGAAATCAATAATGGTATTTAAAAATTCACCAAACATTTCCCATCCAGAGAAAGTCTCACTCTCATAGTGCTGCTAATGCAACAGGCAGAGTGGGAAAAACACATGGACTTGACCTTAATGGTAAACAAAAGAGAGTGCAGATGGAAAGTGCAGTGAAGAAAGATGCTTTCAGAAGCAAGACCTGCCTGCTCCCCTACAAGAGCAAACCTCCAAACAGAGCCACCGTGGGCATCAGCTTGCAAAAGTCCTTTGCTTGAAGATGTGGTCTAGATGCTACACTGACTTCCAGCTGAAGGGTACAAACTGGCATGAATGGCATCAAAAATTTCACATAATGGTGAAAACATCAACAGAAACACAGTAAAATAAGTTTCCTAGAGCATATTAAGACCACATGACCGGCCAGACTCCAGAAAATGAAGAGGAAACATTTGCTACTTCAGATTGCTTCATTCTACTGTCCCAGAAAACCTGGGATCGTTGTGGAAATGGGAAGATACGAGCCATGTAATTAGATTTGTTTGTTAGTTTATATTTTTAGTAGAAGCACAAAGAGGAGTATTACAGTACATGGTGATCTTGGTGGCTGTGTATGTATTAAGGCTACTTCTCTGCTAAAGAAGATGCATGGTAGTTATGAGTTGTTCTAGTTAATACAGCTGTAATTGCCCACAGTTGCCACATTTCATCTGTGAAAACAAATAGGATTTGTCAGTATCTCCTCTCCTCCCCTTTTCTCCCCAAAAGCAATGCAGAATTGTTTTCCAGCCTCTTGCATGGAGTTGTTGAGGAATAGCAGCAGCAGAGCAAGCCTGTGGAGTTTGGGAGTGATGGTCTTTCCTGAAAGGCTGATTTCCTGAGCCACTGTACCCAAGAGTGAGATTCAGAGGGTTTGCTCCGTCTTGTCATTTCCAGACACCATTGCCCACGCTCTCAGTGGCATTCAACAGACTTTAAAATATGCTACTTTATTACTCATGGTGATTCCTAGTTTGGGGGCTTCATGTCTCACACTTCCCCAAGCTTTTTTTTTCTGAACTTCAGATTTAGAAATTAATTTTTCTTTTTAGATTAAAATTCAGATTCACATGGAGGCACTTGACTTCAGAAGCTGCAGCTTCAACCAGCAGATAGGAGATTCATGGTAAATTTGGCGGAATTGTACTGTTCTAAGCACTTTCGGAGACATATGCTGCTTTTCCCATTCTTGGAATTAGTCCCACAGATGTCTCATGATTATTCACTTGAGTCATGGTTACAGAATTGAGTTTTTGGTGGTTTGGATTCCCAGATTCCTACGCTGCATATTTACGGTGTTTAAAGTGCAAATTCTAATAGAAGACCTGCCTGCTTTAAAACATAAAGGGTATGTTTTAACAAAACCCAGTGTTTTGAATTCAAACTAAATTGCCTCTTGACTTATAACAATGTTTGGTCAAAAAGAGACCTCTCCAAGGACAAAGAGACAAGCAAATATAAAAATAAACTGGACATGGCACACAACTATTAAAAGTTTCGTGTTTGTTTTTCTTGCTCTTGTGGTTTTCACGGGTGATATTATTGTGGTATTAGTCACTAGGTGGTGCTCTCCTACATGGTCTTCTGCATTCCTGTTCCTAGGGTGTGAGTGGCCGAGGCTCTTAAGTTTTCAGCTGGAGTTTATTTTGGAAGGAAACTAGGGGAGTTATAAAGCTAGACAGCAACATCTCTCGCCTGTTTGGACTGGAGTGGATTTTTAGAGTAAAATGGCTCTAGGGAGCCTGGGTGTTATTTTTTTGGCTGATATTCCTGAAATGAGAGATTGCCTGTTTGCCTTTTATGACCATCTCTGCTCCCAGGTTAATGTACTCTGTAAGAAACATGTTAGCACTAAGCCTGTACTTACAAGCACGTTAACCTTGTGCTGCAAGGCTTTAATATCTAATGTATCAACACAATCATAGCTTTTTTCCCAGGTGTGCTCTTACTGTTAAACATCTGCATTTATTATATTTCTTTGTATATGCTGTACCATGAGTAGATGTTAGACAACCTGAGAAAACCTGGAGTTTTCTTTCGTTTGCTTTGTCTTTTTAAAATTGCATTTCATATTCATTCTATTGGTTTGTTTGGGTTTTTTTGTAGAAGTGGAAAACAAATTCTGCCTGCAGTTGTCCTTTATGGAGTTCAAAATCTTAGATATGCCCTGATAGGAGAGATTTAAAGATTCATTGAATACTAGAGATGTTCTGAAAATGGTAAATGTTTCTTAGTAATTTCTCTAAATTTTCCACAAAGCTTCTGGAACGTTTGAATTAACTGCCTCTAAGTCAGTTCAGTTTTCAGGCAAAGAAAGTTGTTTTCTTTTTCCTCACTTGTAGTATTTTTACGAGAAGTGAGGACAAGATCAGGCAGATGGAAGGAAGAAAAGTGTGAAGGAATTGCAACATGAAAATCTTTAAAACTGCAGTATTGGTTTGAAAAATGAAAACATTAATTGTGTAGTTTCTGCGTCTACATTCCAGGAAGTCTTAAAAATGCCATTTTAGTTTTTAAAAACGCTGCATTTATTCAAAGAGCGCTGAGAATTAAAAACATTGATAAGCTCTACTAAGCGTTTTCATATGGAATCTATTTTCAGCCACATACCAGAAAATGTCTTTGTTATTTTTTTGAATGAGACCCTAATCTTGGAATGACTTTTCATTTATCAGAGCCTTTTAAGTCTGCTGTTGTGTTTCCAGTCAGATCCTTTCCACTCAATTTTTTTTTTTTTCCTGTGTCAGCCTCTTGCAAACTCACCACAGGGCAAAGTTCGCAGTTATTTTCCACAGGCACAAGGATTTCCCTTCTCAGGGGTGCGCTTGGGCTTTATGCAGTGGAAGCCAAGCACAAATTAATGCCAGCTCTAATAGTTTGTGATAAAGTTTCTTGTGGTATAGTATATTTAATAGCAAAAGCTACAATTTGCGACTTAACTTGTTAGCAATTCAGAGGCCTTTGTTTCTTAGGCTGTTTATAGTCAGATGAAATGGCTTAGTGGTTTTTTGCATCACCAATGTTGGCATTTGTCTCAGTATTGGTATTTTTATTAAACATTGTCTTGGTGTTTTTACTAAGCTTCCCACTTCAATGATTTAATGTTAAAATACCACTTTCTAGAAGAAAAAAAGTTCTGGTATCTGCAATTAAGAAGCTGGAAAAAATGAGTGCAGTGTGCCCAAAAAAACCCAAAGAAAAAGAATTTATTCCTCTTAAAATGTCACAATTTTTCCATTTTGGGGGGATTAATAATACTGTAACATTTAGATTCTCTGAAGTGTATCTATTTTAAGTTATCCCAGGGTGTTCCAAGTGTATTTCCATGTATTTGATAGGCAAGAAACATCTGAAATTCTCTCAAGAGATTAAAAAAAAAGCACAAAACCTGTTTGTGCTCCCCTGATTCACTATTACGGATTTTATGACTCTTGGTAGCCACAAGGATTTGCGTTTGTATCCTTGATGGAAATATTCCACCTCCCCATCCACCAGCCTGGCTGCCATCTCCCAGCCTCCTCCAGGCATGTGGAGCTTTTCATCGCTCTTGGACATGCTTTCCCATCCCTCTGGATGAAAGGCTTGATGTTCGGCCTGTAGTTCCTCTCATCAAATGTGCTTTTGTATTTCTCACTGGACATTCGTTGCCTTCAGCTGGAGCTGAGGAAACAAACAGTTGTTTGCCTGTGGCAAATATCTAGTTATAACAGGAGAGAACCAAGGATGCATGGATCAAAAAGAGACCAGAAAAAAAAAAAAGAGGAGGCTGAGCACAGGTTGAGAGAGTTGTGGTTGTTCAGCCTGCAGAAGAGAAGGCTCTGGGGAGACCTTAGAGCCCCTTCCAGTACCTAAATGGGCTACAGGAGAGATGGGGAGGGACTCTGGATCAGGGAGTGGCGCAATAGGACGAGGGGTAATGGTTTTAAACTGAAAGAGGCAAGGTTTAGATTAGATCTTAGGAAGAAACTCTTTCCTGTGAGGGTGGTGAGGCACTGGAACAGGTTGCCCAGAGAAGCTGTGGCTGCCCCATCCCTGGAGGTGTTCAAGGCCAGGCTGGATGGGGCTTTGAGCAACCTGGTCTAGTGGGAGGTGTCCCTGCCCATGGCAGGGGGGTTGGAACTCAATGATCTTTATTTAAGGTCCCTTCCAACCCAAACCATTCTATGACTCTAAAAGTATTCTGGCTGACTGTAGCATGGGCTCAAATTGCTCAGGTACCAGCATAAAAATTCAATCAATCAGGTTGTTGAGCTAACCTGTGCTACCTATTAGAGGCTGATAAACACCTGCATCACAAAAGGAAACTGTGGGCAAGAAATCTGGGGATTTTGTCAGTTTTATTTTGAAAGAGCCAGCCTCATTGGAGTCAGGTCTTTGAGAAAGCAACACCAAAGTACCAGCGTGAATCATCTGGGGTTTGAGAGGCTGCTGCTGACACCTCCGGCCCAGTGCCTAATTTTCCTTGTCCTTCTGATGTTGAGAGGTGACCTTTGGCTGATTCCCTTCCAGTCTCTCCATGCTCTGGTTTCCTCCTATCTTTTGAGTGCTTTGTCTTTTTAGAGTTGAGCTCCCGGGCAGGGCGAGGCTGCAAGCTCCAGCTTATTAGGTGTTTGCAAAGTAGGGAGCACAATAGGGCTGATCTCGGTTAAGATCTCCAGGCACTACTCCACTACCAGTAACTGTTACTATTAATAACAAAACCAACTAGTCGTAATAGAGTGTGGAAAGGGGAATAGCTTGGTGTTACTGATGTCAAGTTTAAAGAGCGAAAGTTCCATTTGTGTTACTACCTGTCATGCTCTGGAGAACTGTAAGCATCTCCCTGAATAGGGATCCAGTTTCTGCCCTTACACTGTATCACCTCATCGGTTTCAAAACAAGATTTAATGTCATTAGAGCAAATTGCCCTGAAGTTAAGGGATTTTGTCCAAGGAAATCAGGTTGTCTTTGCTTATTTTTTGTATTCAGATGGCATCAGAGGGATCATTGAGAAACTTAGCCATACCAGCCTTTCTTCCCAGCTGTCTTGGGTCTTGCCTTTATCACTAGCCCTTTTGTTTATGTTGCTTTCCATTCCACCAAGCGGTGAACACCTTTCAAATGTCTTAGCATCCCTTCAGGATATTTTATGCTCCTCGTGCTGTATCCCATCCAGGCACAGCGGATAATTGTGTGGTCTGGTTGTTACATGGGAACTTGGTCAGCCCTCCTCACACTCTCAAGATCAGTTATAGATTAATAAACCTATCTAGTGTTGCTGTGGGTTAATTATCATAACTCATGATTAGCAATTAGGACTAGCATTTGTATATGGCTAGCATTTAGTTTAACGCATTTCTTTTACTTTTTTGCAACACTTTTCTTTTCTACATCCATGATAGGTAGTGTCTAGAAATCCTTCAGTGGTGATTTAGGCTATCCTACTGCCGGTGTCTTTGCTTGTGCTTTAGAAATCCATTTGCACTTTGAAATTTCTGCATTTCAAGAAAAGGAAGAAAATCCCCTCCAATATGGAGCTGCTTAGATTCTCTTGGTAGTCTTTTACCAAGGTAGGTACAACTCCTCTATAAATGCCTACCTAAAAACCTTCAGGGTACCTCCTAAAAGAACATGGAGTCGATATCACTTGCAAATTGTTTTAAATTGTTCATTTATTGGATAGCCCATGCATAGTTCATTCTCCTTTACAAAATGCAGTCAGTTGCTTTGCATCAATCCTCATAAGCTACAGTTAGAATCTTGTTTTTCCAGAGAAGGACCTGAACCTTGACCCCACCACTGCTTTGAGGTCTTCCCCGATAGACAAAGATGAAGCTTGAGGTACCAAAAATGTCCTGGGAGGGATGTGACCTTGAAGTGAAGGAGGACTGAATGGGGTGGGCTTATTGCACAGAGCTAGAGGTGGGAAAGAGTGTGACTCTGCGTGGAGGTGTGGCTGCTCTGGAGCCCCTGTCATTGGAAAGTGTAGCTGAAAGCTGGAGAGAAGCCACTGCCAGGCAGTGTGCGATTTCCCAGTGTCATTACGAAACACAATTTCATGGGGAAAGAGGTTTTCATCTTTGGAAATTGATGCCCCCGTGGATCTAAAAGAGAATGAGTTGCAGATTGTCACTGTGGTATTTTGATTCCAAGAGAGACAGTGGCCTTGATAAGCAGTAAAGAAATATGACTTACTGTGGTTCTCAAGGAAGCTTTTTCAGCAGAAGAAAGTATGAAAAGGCGAATTAGAGGACGTGGTATTAAAAGAGCATTCATTCAGATCACATAGCAGACAAGGATGTTCCCAAAGTACAAGATACTCCTTTAGGAACATTCCCACATGAAAAGGAAGCATCGGATGTCTTAACCAAGCTAAATCAATCTTCATGACATGTCATGTCTGTGGGCATTTAACCTCCTTGCTGTAGCACCTCTGTAACTGCACCCTCCTGACATATAGATGTGTTCCAGACATAAAAGTTGAAGACATAAACATTTCATCTTTATTGAAAAGTAGAATGTATGAAAGATGTTCAAAAGAACCCTGGGTTTTGTTGTTTTGTGTGTTTGTTTTTTTTTTTTTTTCAGAGAGCCTGAAAGCATGAGAGAATTTCAGACATAAAGAAAAATTCTGAAATTTGAAATGAGAATATTTCGGGTGAAATGTTTCCTTCTGAACCCAAGAGAAAGACAGAGGAATGATACCAGCTGATTTCTTGTCATAGACCGGCTGTGAGAACGAGCAGATAATACTTACTTAATAGCATCCAGAACGGAGATCCTCCAGATCAATCTGCGTAGCCCCTGTAAAAATAACCAAGGAAAAAATAATTTTGGAGTAGTTAAGCATTTGAGAAGGATACAGTGACAAAATACAAGATAAGAGAAAGCTCTCAGAGATTGATTAGTACAGAACAGTTATTTCGCCTTTACTCTGATCATTTTCCTTCCATTCTCCTGCCTCTTCCTTTCCCTTTTTTTCTAGTAGATATGCCGAGAACTCTGTTTCCAGTGTTCAAATTCAGACAGTGGTTGAGCAGGTATCTAAGGGAACAGCCTTTGGTAAATCAAGTAGGAACATCTAGGTAGAACTAGAAGTGAGTGGCACAGGCTGAAACATCCCTATATAACAGAAAGGCTTTACTTATTCAGCCACATAGATGCAGCATGGCAACAGGGATGTGACATATTGCTTATTTAGGGGGATGTGCCAGAAACTGTGAGGTACAGATCAAGTCTTGTGAAAGAAAATCAGACCAACTGGAATCTTGTCTAATGTTTTTAATGAACTTAAAACTCAATCCCTTCTTTCTAGAAAGGAGTGTTTGAGAGAATGGAGGCACTTGGATACAAAACCGTCTTTCAAACCATTTGGCATTCACTCTGATACGGGTGAATTTTGACTGAGCTTTATTCCCAGCTAAATTTTAAAGCAAAATGCCAGGTGATATAAACCTGTATGAACTGAAAAGAGGAAAATCCTACTCCTTTCTCATAGCTATATGCTATACCAGTCAGTCCAGTTACTACAATATCTGAGCATCTCAGTCTTTAATGTGTCTAGTTTCAGAACTTCCATACAATTAAAATTGGTTTTAAAGGTCAAAATCAACTTCTTAAAAACCACTCAGAATGTGAGAATCCATTCCTAACATGAGTTTGCCTACGTGTAACAGGTGAAGGTACATTGCAACATGCTATTTTTTCTGGTTTTTTTATTTGTAAAATATATTTTTTCCAGGCATCCAACCAACACAAACCCAAATATAATATTCATGTAATAAGCTGATAAAAAAAACAGAACATCTTCCACGACCCTTCAATCTGCCAGTTCTTATATTTTTCACCCAGTTAGGCCGTTCTCAATACTACATCTTTTTGCCTGGGGAAAAATCCACGATTTATAATGTACCAAGAGAGAAAAAAAAAAATCTCAATTCTTGCAACACTAAGGTGAAAGTTTCAAGTAAAAGGATCATCTCCCAAGACATCCTCATCCGTGTTTATTTTAGTCTAATCCACTCAGATTTTATATATTTTTAGATTATCTTCATCATCATAGTATTTAAGCAATACCTCCTACAGCCCACGTATGGAAAGAAACTCTCTTGTATGTGTTTAGTAGATATTCAGGAACAAATGGGAGTCCAAGAGGAATAAGCCTGAATGGCTAATGACTTCTTTAACACTTGGAAGCGTTTGCTCAAGATGCATCAAGTTTTGATCTTGCGTCAGTAAGACCCGCACCTTAAATTTGAGTGTTGCTGAATGATAAATGAGGAGCAAAATGCACACACGTTTTCAGTTCCCCTAAAGCTATAGTTGAAACTTCTAGTGTTCTTCTGTGCTATCATGGAATGATTGAGGGGAGAGTCAGGGAGGAAGAAGGGCAGATGATGTGATACAAACCCCCTTCGCTTCTGTGTTTAATAAAGTAAGCACGAGGAGCATCCGTGCCTTGGCTGCAGAGATGCCTGTGGAGCAGCAATGAGGATGCTCAGCAGCCGGGGTGGGATTCTGCCCAGTCCTACTCACAGGATGGGCTACCTGGAAAAGTTATGAGGGAGGAGAGAGGTAAAGTACAAATCCGTAGGAACTTCCATTGTTGGTGGAATAATTTCTAGGCCTTGCATGTTATTGGCATGCAAATATAGGAGTAAACGTATCTTGCCTTTTTAACAGGCGGCACAGGTCTGTGAAAGAAGCAGCCCTATCCAGTCACTTGCTTAATGAAACCTGAAAAAGAGATGAGGTTGGGCTCTATAATGCCATGCTGAAAAGTGGTATAATATTCGTATTTTAATCCTCTTCTTTCAGGTGTCTAATTTGGTGCTTCCCCTATTAACTTTCTCATTTCTTTCTATGCAGTACATCAGAGGCCACCATACCTATTAACATAATATTTCCAGTTTATAAGAGGGCAAAGGGAGCAGAAAGTAACTACAAGGTAGTTCTGAATCTTTCATCTTCATTTCTAAATCCTGTAATTTCTTTAAAGTACACACTCTCTTTCTTTCTTGCCACAAGAAACAAAGAGTTATTTGAATGTCAAACAGGGCCTTAATGAATCCCACAAGATAATCATAGCAGCAGCTCTCCAAGTTAGTTTCTATAAATATTTCTATATGATCTTTACTTAAGTTTTTTTAAGTGCTAACTCTTCTTTCTCTCGCATACCCATTTGAAAACAGGGTTGTTAATTTACTAGTAAAGGCCTTTTAAGTGCTTCACCGTAGGCTCAGATTGTGATACTGAACACTGAGCTCGTCAAACATGCCAACTGAAACGGAGCGTGTAACCTTGAGGAGAGAGGTACTCCTGGGTAGACGGTATTGCAGTCATGATATTGTTGATATAAATATTTAGAAATATCTTGAAATAATGTTAGTTACCATTCGGCAAAGGTTGACACCTCTCTAGAGTGGTGGTTACTAAATAATCTTGTATTTTACTAACCTTGTTCATCAAAGTATGTGTCTTAAGGGTTTATTACCTTCCTCTAAGGAAGCACTGAGTATATACAGCGTTTTCCCTGTACTCTACCCTTTAAAAGGCTCTCATACAAAGAAGGGCAAATTACAGTAAACTGAAGTTTTGTTACCTTGACTTGTAACATCTGTGTGCTCTTTCCATCACTGGCAGGTGCTTATGCCTTCCTTTTGGGCATAAAAGAAGTCTGAGCGATTCTATATATCGCTTTATTCGCACGTACATACCAGTCCCAAAATGAGGATGTGCAGCCAACATGCCAGGCAGTTCCTTCACGCAGGAATCCTAGCCCAACATCTCTGTCTGGTTCCCAAGAGACAGCTCTTAACAGCAGAAGTGATTTAACAGGAGTTGAGGCAGACGGCCAATTTTCAGGCTGCTCACGTTGCCTCCTCTTCTTCCCAGTCTGCCAAGGCACAAAGTCCTTGCATAACCCGAAGACTGAACAGCAAGACAGCAGGTCTCTCTAAGAGATTAAAACCTGCCTGCACACTGTAAAGGTAACAGTAGAAGACTTTGCAGTGATGCTACGCGGTGGTGCTTCCCATAACAATATGCCTGCTTAGCTGTTAAAAGTAAAAGGCGGCTGCAAAGCTTTAGAGCTTCACTTTCAACCAGCGTTTCTGAAGTTGGGTTCTTGTCCAAATTATTCGTGTCTGCAAAGCAAGGATGGGAATCAGCTTTCTCATAGTACATGGTACTGTTACTTTGTGTGTTTAGTGACGGGCTTGTTCTCAACAATTTTCATTCCCAGCCTGATCGGTTACACAAACTGGGACGTTTTCACTTTGCGAACCTCATTTTTCTTCCATCAATTACAGCAGCTTTGTGCTGACGTCTTGTAGGGCATCCCTCAAGAGTGCTGTGTTTCACACATGCTTTCCTCAGAAGAAAAGCAGGATTTATTATTTTTAGTAGCTGAGAGCTGGCTGTCTCCAGCTCTCTGTACCTTTTCCTTTCGATTGTTTCAGATTTGCAAGTACGATGCCACTAGTAGCATCGGAAGGCTGCAGTCACTTCCAGCCTGTTCTCAGCACTGCCTACAGACTGATGCAAATTGGCACATTTAAAGCCCAGGCAGACAGCAGCTGTGTAATCCAGTGGCATTTCCTTCTCAAATTTTCTGCACAGCAGAGGAGCTTGAAAGGAAAAACGAAATGAAGTAACAGTTTGGGGAGAAATCCAATGCCAGCCCCAGAGGCAATACTACGCTGAGCAATAAATCTTCTTGTTTGCATCTACAGAGAGAATAAGATGCTCCTGACTTGCTGGCTCTGTCTCTGCAGCCGGGCAGGTGCCTGCAGACCTGCTTCCGACAGCAGCTACATCAGGGACCTATTTGACCACGCTGCAATTCCCTTTCAGCGTATATTGCAGGTTTTCTTTTCCATGGAAACCAGGACACTGTCAAAGCAGGAGGATGGGAGAGATGCTGTGTACCTTGTTTCAACCTGACATGGCTTTAGGATATGAGCAGAAAACAACACCAGAGCCAGACACAGCTCTTTTTTTTTTTTTTTTTTTTTTTCCTTTTAGCTTGCTAGGTATCTAATAGTCTCAGGCAGTCAGTGTCTGATGTGAAAAACAAGCTCAAAAAAATCTCAAAGCATCCAATTCAAACAGAAAAGTACCTACTAAACTGGGAAGAAATAGAGACTCAAAACTAGTCGCTGTTGCAAAGTCACAGACAGTTACATAGCTTCAGGGTAGCAATGCCTCCCCTCTAATTCCAGCACAATCTGTCACCTGGCTTTGAAGAAAAAGGCAGAGTGAACAATAGTCATTCAGGAGCAGAAAACATTGGTGTCTATTGTGCCGGCACATCAGTATTGGAAGGATGATTTCTGCGTGATTTCATTCCTGAGATCCTAGTGAGGGTTTTTTTTGGAACTCTTCAGTAACAGTAGGCCTGCTTCTAAATTTCCCATTAAAACAATGTTTTTGATCAAAAATGCAAAGTTCTGCCATGTGAACAATTCTAACGACACTGACAGCTCTTTCAGATGGAGATGTGGAAGTCCTTGGGTGCATTGAGCTCACCCAAAAGGTGGAAGCCTGAGTTACTTCCCTGCAAGGCCAGTGGGGAGCTGCCCCCACGGCCCTCCAGCTTCCCTATTCCCAGCTTCTCCTCCAGTGGCAACATGTACTTTTCTGTCCAGGCTGTGGCCAGCAGCCTGCTATAGGTGGCAC
The DNA here is from genome assembly GCF_964106895.1 of Numenius arquata. NCBI lineage: Eukaryota > Metazoa > Chordata > Aves > Charadriiformes > Scolopacidae > Numenius > Numenius arquata. The sequence goes on from NC_133577.1 coordinate 49,887,180, forward strand.
GTGGCAGTGGCATTTTAGAGAAGGAGTCCAACGTGGGAGGCTGGACCAGAGAGGAGACACAGAAACCCATGCTGCAGCTCTCGGGAGACACGGTTTCCCAGCGCAGTGAGATGAAATTTAACTTTGAGCTGTCTCAAAATAAAAGGCTGAAGGGTTTTTCTTTCACACCTCCCTTTTGCATCATATGGGTATTCTCTTTACCAGTATCTTTAGACTTTCAGTTCCTCTACCCAACTGCAGTCTGTTCTGCTTCTGGGAAAATTTGGGGAAAGGAACTGCAAATGGAAAATACGTCCCCTTGTTTCTATCCACCTCTTCCCCCACGCACTTTGGTTAAAAAAAAAAAAAAAAGTCCAGATCTTCTATCTCCTTTTCTTCAAACCCAGATTGCTTCTCTTAGTGCTTTGTCTAGTGATTTCAGCTCCACTTTTTTGTTCAAGAAGAAATAAACCATTTCACGTTTAAAAGCCACAAATTTTTGCTTCCATTTTGTCAAAAAGGCTGGGCTCTTTCCAGGTTTAGAAATACATTCAAATCTGCCAAGTTTTGTCAAACATTACCTTCCTGTAACAAGAATATTCATACTTTTTGGATTGAAGAGGAAAAGCAACCATTAAAATGCCTTCTATAAGAGGGAAGGTTCTGTATCTTCTTGGGTACAGATATGGGGGAGGAAGATATATGAAAAGACAGAATAAAAAAGAAAAAAGCAGACAGAAATACCCAGCTGAGGGCCAATCTGAGTTTATAATTGGCATCAGATTCTGCCACTCTTACTCGTGCAGTGCAATCCCTATTGATTTCTGAAGGTTCCTCACAGGGTAAGCTAATGTTTAACATAAATTAGGGTTACTGAATCTTGTCCTTGAGAGGCAGGGGTCAGGAAGCTGGTATCGGTTCAACTGCTGTATTCCTGACTGGCAAGCCTGCTTGATTCAGGGTTAATTAACTGATTCCTTAGAGCAGAAGTGTTATGGAAGAGCATGATCATTACCATTTATACTCGTTCTTATATGATGTATTTCAACTCCCTCATGTCTTACAGAGAGTGATCTGGTGAAGGAGGATGACAAGTCTTTGTGAAATGATGTTGAATTCTGCCAGATACTTGTTTAAGTTGTATAGAGTCACAGAATCATAGAATGAATGGTTTGGGTTGAAAGGGACCTTAAAGATCATTGAGTTCCAACCCCCCTGCCATGGGCAGGGACACCTCCCACCAGACCAGGTTGCTCAAAGCCCCATCCAGCCTGGTCTTGAACACCTCCAGGGATGGGGCAACCACAGCTTCTCTGGGCAACCTGTTCCAGTGCCTCACCACCCTCACAGGAAAGAATTTCTTCCTAAGATCTAATCTAAACCTTGCCTCTTTCAGTTTAAAACCATTACCCCTCGTCCTATTGCGCCACTCCCTGATCCAGAGTCCCTCCCCATCTCTCCTGTAGCCCCTTTAGGTACTGGAAGGGGCTTTAAGGTCTCCCCGGAGCCTTCTCTTCTCCAGGCTGAACAACCCCAACTCTCTCAGCCTGTCCTCATAGGAGAGGTGCTCCAGCCCTCTGAGCATCTTCATGGCCCTCCTCTGGACCCATTCCAACAGTTCCATGTCCTTCATGTGCTGAGGACTCCAAAGCTGGACGCAGTACTCCAGGTGGGGTTTCATGAGAGCAGAGTTGAGGGGCAGAATCACCTAATAGCAGTATGAGATCACAGTGTGAAAGGCAGTAATGCACACTTACCTTACTCCAGACCGTTTTCTAAGCTTGCACGATCCACAACCTCATCATTGCTGGGCAGCTCTCTCACTTTGCATGTCAACCTTTGCTGCCCAGCCCACTCCAACGTGTGGGAAAGAAGTATTGATTTGAATTCCGCCATGGTGCCATGTGTCTTAATAACACTGGAGTGATTGGTACCGAGTTTGGATTCTGGGGTTGGATCTAGTCTCGCTGCTGGGAGACAATGTTGCAGAGAGGGGCTACAGCTGTGACCTCTAAAGGGACCTGGCTACTCCATCTATGTGTTCTTTCCCTCTGTCTCGCAGTGCTTGAAGATCACAGAATCACAGAATGATAGGGTTGGAAGGGACCTCTGGAGATCATTTAGTCCAACCCCCCTGCCAGAGCAGGTCCACAAGATGCTAATTTGTTCATGTTTTCCTCTGTTCATTAATGTATTCTGTCCTTAAAAATTCAGCTTCTTGAAATAGTAATGTGTATTGTCTGTGTGAAAGATTAATCACAAGGAGGTGCTTGAGGTGGGAAGGCTTTTTCCAGAGAGGTTCTCCATGTTGTCAGCCAGTCACTCTGAATGGCAGCTTCCAGTTAGGTCCCTTGGCTTTTGGAAGCCATTTAGTCTGACATATGCCAGCCGTGCAATCTACCTAACCCTGCAAAGTGCAAATATTAACATAAATGCATATTAAGATGCTGTGTGTTAACTCCTTAACTGAAATAAAGAGTGGGTGTTCCAGTGGAGGCAAGCAAATAGAGTTGATTCACACTGGCTTGAGGATTTGGCCCATTATCACTTCTTTATACGCTTTTAAAAAGAGCTGCCAACTAGATAGTTCAGGCTTTTCCTGGAACATGGCAAGTAATTCTATGTTTTGGCTGCCTAGTGGTAATGTTGAAGAATCTTCCTCAGAAATCGTTCTTGCTGGATAGCCGGTTCCTCGGGTAAGAACTACTTATTTAGTTCAATCTTCCATCCTAGGCCTGCCCCTCAGGCATGTCCTCTTTCTTTCAGGGATCTCACACAAGCGGATTTTGAAGAACAGCTCTGACGATCCAGGATATCTCTGTGTCTGACCAGTCCGGCCTTTGAAGGAGGTCCTGGACCAGCTGCATCCATGCCGTGCCGAGCAGAGTCCCCGCCAGCAGCCCTGCACCTCGGTCCCGGTGTCCCTGTATGGAAAAGGTACCAAAGTCACCCCAATTCTTCCTGAAAAACTCTAGTGTTCCTGCACAAATGCAAAGCAATGGGGGTGCGTGTGAAGTAACACCAGAGCTTCCTGCTAAAGGGTGACATCCCTGCTCTGCACCCACCCTGGGCTGGGGACAGGGCCACGTGCCAAGCACCCTGCATGCTTTGGTTGCCCCAGCAGCTCCTTAGTGGCTCCTGCAGCGCTGCTGATGGTATCGTTCTGGTGGTCATATTTGTTTGAAAAGCCAGTTTTTGTTTATAGCATCATTTGATGGCAGTTTTCTTGGGCATTTTTGCCTCGAATAGGTATGCTGTGAGTACATCTGCAAGCATTCGTACGGTGAGACAAAATTACTGGTGGTGCTCATCTCCCCCTCCTGCCTCCAGTGAATGCTCATGTGCCTGAATGCCCATGTACAGACACAGATGCACGTGCGCAGCACCTGATCCTGCTTCTTCATTATTTTTAGCCCAATTCCCTGAGTTGTTCTGCTTCCTGCTGATGAATGGAAAACTGTAGTAGTGCTGTTTCATTTCACCAAGCCTCTCAAGTGTAGAAATTATGGCAAATTTGAGAACAAGTGAGATTAGATTGATAGTTACACCTCCTTCTTTAATTAGCCAGCCACGGGATCTGTGGACTCAAAGAGGGGGGGGAATAAGATTTTACCATGGTGAGGTTCTTTCTTGTCTGTTCTTTCTTGTCTGTCTGTTCCCACTGAGAATGAACCCTTTCGTGATGTGTGTTTTATTTACAGCTGCCCTGACTTTGCTACATCAATGGTTTCCCTGACCTTGGCTCAATGATTATGCAACAGAGCGTTGTAAATTATCTTGTCACCAGAATCTCCATTTAGACAAGTATAATCACTTCGTTGTAAGAACCCAGGCCTGGTGTACAGAAACAAAAAAAAATCTACTGCATAATAATGAGAGCAACGTGCTCTTAGGGATGAAAAAGCCCCTCTGCCATACGGAAAACTACCACATATGGGTGCTTGGAACCTGAACGTCATTAGTTTGTACAAAGTGCTTAGTAATCCTTGGCAAAAAGGTGCTAAAGTGTAAAATATTATTTTTAGCTGCACTGTGAAATGCAGCATGCCCCGTCCTTTATTTGAGAGAGTCTCTCTGTGCCTCCTCCCTGCAGTGACACTTGGCAGTGCTGCAATCACTGCTTGGCAATCACTGCTCCTGCAGGCTCCATATTGCAAGGAGAGTTCTTTGCCTTATTGGCTCCCTGATCAATGTGACTTGCAGTCTAGTTTTTCTACATCTGTGGTAATAAAACATGTAACGCTTGTCCTTTCCAAGGCATTGGAGGGGTGAAGTGGAGCGATTGCTTGCTGCAGGCAAATCAGGTTATGGAGATGAGGAACCAAATGGCCGTGTGTCTGCAGGTGTGTACGTGCACACACGTGCATACTGATTCCTTCAAGGATATGTACCCTCACTTGGCTTTGCTAACCGGGCTGCGGGAGATGCAAAAGGGATTGGCTGTGATAGCAATGGTTGCGTCCAGCCAGCTAGAATCAGTTTAAGATGTAGCACATTTGCTAATGCCAAATCTGTTCTCACGTTTGTTTCGCTTCAGCTGAGAGTTACACTTTCCCTTCATTTTCTCTGAAGGATGGAAAATGTCCCTCCCATAAAACAATCCATCAGCAACTTTCTGTTTCTCTCTCTAAAATCTTGAATGTAAAACTTTGGGCTGTTAAATTATTATTACTGTATATGAGGGAATGACGCTATCTTGTTTGTACTCCAAAGACTTTACAATTAGTGCTGAAGCACAGTACTTTCTCCTCTCCCTCTCCATAGTAACAGGGGAACTGTTATTTTGGTATAAGTGTTAGGAATGTAGTTAGTATTCACTGAATAAACTCAGAAGGCAGTATTTCACATAGAATAATTATGAATATGTATTTACTTGAATAAGCTGTTGATTTTGCATGAATTCTGCATACTGTTTCTTAGGCAAATATGCTAATGATTGATGTGTGAAAATTTACTTTATTTTGGGCTTGTCAGACTAACTAACGTAGTGATCCAAATCCAGAAAATTATTTCCCTACACCTAAAGAACCATAACAATTAGAGGAATATTCCAGGGAAGCTGATTCCTAATACATCAAACCCTTCTTTATGGATATGATGACTTTGCAGCAATATTTTCAAACACCATTTATTTTGCCATTGTGTCTTGGCATTGCTATTCAATCAAGTCCTCATAGCTGTATTAGCTGTACCAGGAAACCAATTTCATTAGGATCCTTTCACGTGGTCTCTGTGATGAACACTGTGGACAGCACTAAGGGCAGTGATGCCAGTGGGCAGTGCCAGTGGGCAATGGGTATTTCAGCAGGCAATGGGGAGCAGTGGATGTCATTTACCTGAACCTTGACAGGGCTTTTGACACTCTGCGGTAGTATCCTGGGTGCTGAGCTGGAGATGTGAGGCCTGATCAGGAGAAGGACAAGATTGAATAGAAAATTGGCTGGACCACGGAGCCGAAGGAAGAGCACGCAGCAGGTCAAAGTTGAACTAGCCAGTGGTTACTAGTGGTGTTCCTCAGGGGTCACTACTGGCTCTGATGCTATTTAATGTCTTCATTAAACCTGTGAGGATGGTGATACACTGGAACAGGTTGCCCAAAGAAGTGGTAGATGCCCCATCCCTGGAGGTGTTCAAGGCCAGGCTGGATGGGGCTTTGAGCAACCCGGTCTAGTGGGAGGTGTCCCTGGCCATGGCAGGGAGGTTGGAACTCGATGGTCTTTAAGGTCCCTTTCAACTCAAACCATTCTATGATTCCATGGTTCTATACTGAAGTAAGTTCAGTAACGGCCACCAGGATGCTCAGGGAGCTGAAGCCTGTGATGTACAAGGACAGGCTGAGAATGCTGGTTGTTCTTCCTGAAGACGACATGGCTAAGGGGATATCTTATTGCTCTGTGTAACTACCTATTAAATGGTTTTAGAGAAGATGGAGCCAAACTTTTCTTGGGGGTGCACAGCAAAAGGGCAAGGGGCAGTTAACACCAGCTGCAGCAAGATGAATCCCAATTAGATATAAAGAGAAGAGCTTCACAGTGAAGATGATCGAGCACTAGAACAGGAGCTCGGAGAGGTTGTAGACTCTCCATGCTTGAATATATTCAAAACCTACCTGGATGAGGCCCTGATCTCACTTCAAAGCTGACCCTATTATGGACCAGAGACATGAAAGCTCCCTTATAGCTCGTTTTATGGTGAACACTCGTAGTGAATTTTGCACTTGGGAAACTATTCCTTCTATCTGTATTTTGGATATCGTTCATGTCACAGTAAACTCCACCAGGAAGGCATCCAAAGAATGGGAGTTTTGCCAAAGAAGTGAGCACTGAGACTAATTTGTATCATGACAGTCTGGCTATGAATTTATAATTGTACCACTCTAAAACCTGACTGGTTCCATACGTACAGATCTCTGTGGCTGAGCATTAATCACCTGCTTCTAGGGATGACAACCTTTTGGTGCTTTCATCTACATCCTGATGGCACCAGGTGGGCTGTGCCACCCCACGCAGCTATGAAGACACGTGGCTGCTCTTCAACACCACGGTCAAAGAGCCAAACATACAACCGAAGTGTCTCCTGCATCGCTTGCACACAGAGAAGTCTTGCAGAGAAGTTCCCAGCTGACCTGAGTTTGAGTCAATGGGAATTGAGCCATTGGGATCAACGACAGCAAAATTTCAGTTCCCCTCCCTCAGACGTGCATACAAATCCTAGAGGCAATGTTTAATGCAAAATTAAACTAGGTAAGCAGACTCACACAAAACCACGGTTTGTTTTGTGTGATTTTTCTTTTTATTTTTTGAAATATGAATGGGACATTGCTTGCAAACTGAATTTAATAGCTCATTCCTGATGATGAACCAGAAACAACCATTTTGAAGTGAGTCTGTATATGAAGGAGAATGCTTTGCACTTTGCTCGGGCATTTCAGTGGCAGGGCATCTATTCTTCTAATTCTCTGGCTGATGTGCTCAATGAAGCAGGCACAAAAGAGTCCTCCAAACTGTTTAAGAAGCTCTCTTAAGCCCCCAGGGAGTATTTTAGTTTCTGTGTGTATGGAAAATAAATTTATAAGAAGAATTAAACTTAGGAATAAAGGCATGACACAAGATTTTTCAGCATTGCTCTACTAATGTAACTGATTGAGTACAAGATGTGTTGCTTGCCATTTCCCGGAATAAAAAAATGAGCTGTTGAGTCTTAATGCGCTATTCCAATTATGGTTATAAAATACTGAATCAAGTCTTTCTTTTAAAAAAAAACCCACTCGGAATTAAACAGTTCAACAGAATTAATAATGATTCCAGATGGGCCTGTATTTGGCACTAAGAAGTGTGTGAAAGGAAACATTTTCATCCAGAAATCTGAATGATTTATAAAAGTTCTTGAGAGATTTTTCACTAGTGAAGATGCCCTTTCAACCTCTGCACATTTGGAGCTAACAAAGGAAGTGACACTCACTGAGTGAAAATCTTGGCATTGGTGAAAAACACACATATGTTGATGAGCAGAAGTGCCTGAAATAATACAATGAAAAGCTCTAGCAAAGCCAGCTCCTCAACCCACTCTCTGTGCCCTGTTTCCCTATTAGTAAAAGAAGAAGAGTAGCAGTTCCTCACCTTGAAAAGGTACTGAAAATAGGAAATCTTTTGTCACTTTGGGGTAGGTAGATATCAT